>NC_056742.1:400337209-400637209 GCF_019279795.1 Protopterus annectens | reverse complement strand
GTGGTAGTTGAGAATGGCTTTGCTTTTCAGAAGGTCAAGTCACAGAATTCATAAATTCTTCAGTCTCTGCATTGGAGTAAAATAATTCATACATTCTTCAATCTCTTCATTGGACAGCCTGTCCTTAATGGATGACTTTTTCTGTATGACATCTTGTGTCACATTTCTCATATTTTATTCCTGGCATGTGCCATCACTGATTTTCCTGGTCATTTACCCATTACAGCCAACATTAAAAGGTGTTATTTTAGAAACCTAGATGTACCTTCATTCAGCTAAAACCCAAGGTTATTTTTTTTTTGTAGTTTCTGTGGACCACCAACAAACCCAGATATTAACATTTATTCACATCCAGCCAAAACATAGAGTGGCTTGAGAATAGGACAGGTCCAGTGAAAAAGTGTGCTCCTCTGTTACATCGTGGTGTAGGACTATCAGCTATGAGTTTTAGCTATCTAGGTCCTGATGTGCCCTGCTAAAGTCAGGACTGTCAGTACTTGATGCCCTTTCTGGGGCTGGAATCAGGGAGGACCTATGTTTGATTCTTTCTGTACTCATTTACATGCCCTCCTTGATGACAGTGGATAACTAGTGTCGTTGGTGACTTTGTTATGTACTTGCACAGGATGGCATGGTGAAGTTCATTCCTTCCTCCCTTAGGGTAAGGCCTTACTGCATTTTTCTAGATGCTTTCCTTGACAGGTAAGGGCTCTTTGGGCATGAGCTGATTCCTTGCTTTTGAGGTCTTCTGTATTTGGAAGCAGATTGGATCTGCTCTCTTCCTGTTGCTGTTTTTTCCTGTATACACAGGCTAAGCCATCTGCTCTGGCCAGACGACACCCTTGGAGTGTTTGGCCATTCTTCTCTGACTGAATTGCAGCAGAGTGGAACTGGTGTCCTGAATCACCTCATGTGAGGTGTGGTTTGGTGGATTGAGTGTAGTCCTGCTCATCACTCCCCTTTTTTGCTTGCGGATTCTTCAAGTTCTGTGCCTTGACAAAGATTTTGGAATGGGTCTTGCTTGACAGCCCTATCCAGAGAGCAATCTGAAACTTTTTTTGGACTGGTAGAAATCTCTTCTCATCACTTCCCCTTTTGCAGGCTATTACTTGCTTCTTCTGCAGATGTTGCACTTTGGCAAAGCTGTTGGAGTGAGCCATATTTGATGCAGAAAGCTATGGAGGCTGCTTTATCCCTAGCAAAAGGATTAGCCCATCAGTCTGGGCTGTGATTACTGCTGTGCCAGCTGCTGCATCAGTTCCGTTGTTAGACAGTTGCATGCATCCCTCTCCTTTCTCTTTAACGTGCTTGTAAGGGTTTCTTGGAAGTCCCGAACCTTCAGTTCACTGGATCATTTTTAGCTTTCCCCTGTGACTGTCTGCTTTGACTTCCCCTAGTTGTTGGATGGTTACCACTTAGATGCTTCATTTTCCAGAGCATTTCCAGGTGTTGACATTAAGCCTGAAGGAAGGGGGTAATTTATATGCTCTTGTGTAGGGATACTGGTGTAGGTTGTCCTTTCTGGAATTTCTGTGGCTGAGACTTCCCATTGTGGGACCCTTGTCATAGGTGTAATCCATTAAGACAGACTCAGCTGGAGATGGAATTTTTCTACTATCTTGCTTAGGCATTGTCCATTTTGGGGTGAAGCTTGGGCTGTCTGCTCCAGTTGCCTCTTCTGTAGCAGAGAATCTGGGTAAGCTGTTTGTCATCCTGGAAGTAGGTGCAGTTTAGAATCTATTTTGATGTGGACTGCTTCTGCAGATGTAGGTGTTACCTCCTCTGTGGGTTTCCTATAAAGGGGTAATTCAAGTTCTTGATGTTCTTTGAGGTGGCTGGGTATGCTCAAAATTATCAATACACTGTTGGGCAGTCAGGTAGAGGTTTAGGTTTGATAGAAATCCCGATGAACTCAGGGTGCGTCTGGAGTCCAAGTCCATAACTGATTCCACGTTGCATTCATACCTCTCAACTGTCCAGATTTTCACAGAATGCCCAGATTTTTGCTTGATATTTTGGGTCTGTTCCTCATAAAATGTGTGGTTTTCTGGATTTTTGTGACAAATCACTAAGGACTGAATTCACTAAATAATGACAGATGTCTGAGTTTCAGACTTCATATCCTTCAGAAAATGCTTTGTACCACAAGGCCTTTTATTTTAGTAACTTTCTAAGTTTCTAAGAGCAATATTTAACATTTGTCCCTATTTTGGGAGCTTTGTTCCTCCCATTATTTTTGTCTTTGTCCAGATTGTGTTAAGAGGTCAAGAGCTATGAGAATTCAAGAACACTGTGATCTCTGTTCTCAGGCCTTTGTGGTAGTTGATAAGGGTGTAATGTTAGTTTTCACTTAAAGAATAGCTCTGGGAAGTTTCCTTGGGCTTGGCAAGGGATGTCTGTCTTGAGTTTCTGGTGATGGCCAGCACCTTTTTTAGTGTCTAGCTAGATTCTTTCTCTCCTAGATTTTCCTAGCCTTCTTGTAGGGTTCTTGAGAAAGGAGTATTTGTTACTGGGCAGCATTCTTAGTTTCAAATAATGGCAAGGCTTCATGCGGCATAGTATGTTGTGTAACCATGACTGGCCTTCAACTAGTGTCAGGATTGTTCTAGAGGCCTCTGTAGCAGAGTGTCATTATCCACTGTGGGTTCCAAGTAGAAGAAAGGGTTTAGGCCCTACTGCTATCAGGCAACCCCTACTGAAGATATTTCCCTTTCAGAACATCATGCTCAGCAAGCTCACCTGTTTGCTTATGGGCCTTTACCTTTAGGCCTGATAAAGTAGTACTTTCAAGAACTAAATTATTTTCCCCTCCTGTATTTCTGTCTTTTCTTAGGGGTCCTGTTGTTGCAGACTTGCAAGTATTGAATTTTTACTCAGATTCAGCATAACTCATTGAACCAAGATACTTTACAACAGGAAACATAAATCTGCAGCAGAAAATGACTTGAGCTTTTATGAGGTGCAGTTGGGGGCAAGCCTTTTTCTTTTCCTCGGTGCCTCACTTTCCTTAACATGCTAAATCAGTACTGCCTTGTGGTAAAGGAACAACTACATTATTTTCAGAGTTCTTTAGACTCCACAAAATCATGGAAGTTCATCATTTTCACTGCTGCAGTAGCCTTTGGCTGTTAGGGCTGTGTCCTGCCTAGGATATAACAATTGGCCATTCTTCAAAAAGTTCTGGCTGTCTACCACACCTACATTTTTTTCTAAAAAAAAGCCCCTTGGAGGGAAATCAGTAGTCAGAGTGTAGATACTTTAGTACTTTCTTGTCTCCACAACAGAAAGCAGCTCTGTGGCTTCACAGGAGTAGTAGTTGGCAAAACGCTTCATCTCTGGTAGATAAGTCCCCATAGGGGACCCCTTTGACACAGAAAATATTACGTTTTTAAATATTTTTGCAGTATTTTTATTTTCTGAAGAATACTGTCAGTTTTATCGATACCAGAAGTTTCTTGTCGCAAACTGCTATTTGTAGAATGGCCCTTATTGAATACTGAGGCTGCTTTTTTGAGAAAAAAAAATATACTTCTTTTAAGACATTTTAACCAACATGTAAAATTTAAAGATTGGAAAGTGTTTTTATATACTTAAATTGTGTTTCTGTGTTTTGGTGCTTATGTACACTTTATTACAACTTGCCTTCATTATTTTACTGAATGAGACATTTTGCTTGACGGTATAATACTTAAGCATCAAAAAGAGTATTTCAGGGCTAGAAATATATTTTATGTTTGTTGCTTATATACAGTTCATGACAACTTTCATTTCTTGTTTGCTGTCAGTTCACTTTCTGTGAAAGAGACATAAGAGCTCTATCTGGGGTTTTGTGTACTGCTTGTGTTTTTTACTTTTGAACTTTGAGGGACTGTTTGCGGAAGGGAAAGTGTGTGTACTGTTTGTGAACACTTATCTGACAACTTACTTTATAACTGACTCTTCCTAGCAACATTTACCAGCAATCAGGCTTCTTCTTTGGCTACAGCATGGATTCTTACAGCACTCCTATTGTTTCTTCTCTCAGTGTAACTAAAAAGAAAAAAAAAACAACAGATTAAGAGTCCTTGTCTACACGACAGTTTCAGTCAGTGCCTCAGCCACTGATGGGTGACTCTACAGTAGTCATTTGTTGTTCCTCAGACTACTCACTGGTTTCTACAGGTTCCTCTGGTATAGTCCCTTCAGCCACTATGGGCAAGGGGTTAGTCATGTCCTCTGCAGCTGTATGAGTGTCTAGACATGAGAAAACCATCTTCTTTGGGTCTGGGAATTTTTCCAGGAGGATCTTGATAAAGGAGTCAGGGAGAGAGACCTCTTGCACAGCATGACGTGCCATTTCTGTCAGTCTTCTTCCAGGGATGTCATTAGGAAAAAGAAACAAAAGGACATTGCTCATCCAAATAAATTGTGTCCATTCATAAGGATGACTTTCGTACCTTACCCAGGAGTTTATTGCAGACTTTCTATACTGTACAACATAAATCCATACTAGAAGTCTAACTAGGTTAATATATTTCTGAGGAAAATATGTCAGAGAATTCTGACACACCAAACAGACAGGACTTTTTCTTTGATTCTGAAAGCTCAAGACTGATTCAGAGGAAAGTTTGTACTCTCCAATTCCATTAGAGGAGTTTTCCTTTTCTAAAACTAGTTCCAGGAATGAATGATGTATTTCTGCCTTTTTAATTTTTCCAAGTTTTTTGGTTTCTAATACCATGATGGGAATGGACCACATTCTTAAGTTAAAGTACGATTAAAGTTCATGAAATTAGTATTGTTTCAATCTTTGATGTCAGCCAAAAGTGCTCTTTGCAGCACCCTCAATGTGCCCAGTAATGACTCCTTCAGCAATTTGTACATGGGTTACATGGATTTTTAACATATCTAAATATGATTGTAAATTATTTTTTATTAGACCCATTGCTCCTCCTACTACTATTGGAACTGCCTGGGTGTCTTTCTTCCACATTGCTCTCATTTCTGCCTGAAGATCCTGGTATTTTATGACTTTGTGTCTCTCTGTACGCAAGACACTATAGTCATAAAATAGTTTTTAAATCTACTTTTGTCTTCTTTTCTTGGACCACTATATCTGGTTTTCTAGAATATGTTTTTTGAACTGTTGGTAATGGGTGATCCCATGTGATATAAACGTCATCATTTTCTGTGATGCTTTGTGGCTTATGTTTCCAGTGTTTTTCAGCCACTTTGATACAGTAATGTTTGCACAATCCCCAGTGCAACAATCTCACTACATTATTATGCCTTTCAGTATACAGTCCTTCTGCCATTAGTGTGTTGGCACCAGCAACAAGGTGTGTGACTGTTTCCAATTTGGTTTTACAAAATCTACATTTGTCTGTTTCTCCCACATGTTCAATGGACTTTGTAAATCAACGTGTACATAGCTCACTGTCTTGGGCTGGCAATAGTAACCTTTCATTTCTTGGTTTGAATTCATCTCTCCTTAACCATTCCTGCATTCATTCTTGATCAACATGGGGCTCTTCCAGAAGTTTTCTATACTTGCAACTATATTTATGTTTTTTCCACATTTCTTTCCTTCTCATCTGGTCCTTCACCTTATATTCTTTCTTTTGTTTTTTGGCACATTCAGTTGCTCTCTGGCTTTTATCTTCTTCTGGTTTGATTTCCATTCCTGCTTGATGTCGATATGCTTCTGCTAAATTAAGCAGAGAAGTCATATTAGATTTATTCTCCTCATGTTTCAAAACTTTCACTACATTTGGATCTTGTGAGGTCAGTAGATATGTGTGGAGTCCCACGATTGCAGATCTATACATGTAATCAATTTCAAGGAGGCCCATCCCTCCTTCGGAACGGGAAATATATAGTCTTGGTATACACTTTGTTTGTCTTTTTAGCTTTTCCCGGTTAGGGGTCACCACAGCAGAACTCCGGTCCGCTAATGATTGACAGTCAATTTTTATGGTGCCGAGTTGCCAGTCCGATGCCCAACCTTCAGAGAAGGCATGCCCATCCACACATGTCTCTCGGAGACCACTCGACCGCTGATTTTTATAAATCATTTGGTGAGCATGAAGCATCCTTCTTATTTTAATATCTAATCTAGCGAACACTTTTTGGGGCCAGTCAGTCACTCCAAAACTGTACGTTAGGACAGGAAGAGCAAATTGATTTATAGCTTGGATCTTGTTCCTAGATGTCAATGCTGTTCTCAGGATTAATTTAAGTCTTCTAAAGTATTCCTTACTGAGTTTTATTTGCATTTGTTCATGTTTTATTGCTGATCCCTCATCAGTTCCCAAGTATTTATACACTCCCTCTTGCTCAAGTTATTTTATATCACATTCTTGTCCCAAACTGATGTTTTCCTGGTGCTGCAGGTTTCCTTTTTTAAAGGTTGCTTTTGCACATTTATCAAGACCAAATGACATTCTAATATCATCTGAAAAAGTTTTGACAACCTGCAGCTGTGCTTTCAGTTCCTCATCTGATGAGCTATACAGTTTCAAATCATTGACAAAGAGAAGATGAGAAGTAACACTATGCTAAGGATAATTTGTCATTCTATGAGCCTTCTGCCACCATTTCAAGGAGAGACAGTTAAATAGAATTTGTTTTGATCCTGAAGGAGACTTGAATCCTCTTGGAGTATCTGGTGTTTTCTTGAGACTTTATGATGACATCAAATTTACAGTCATAACGAAACTTGGTCAGATATAAACCCTTAGCAGCAGCTTTGACATCCAAAAAGTAAATTCCAAAGAGGAGCGGTCCAAGGCCTGAACCATGGGGTACACTACAGGTGAGAGGTCTTTTGGAAGAGGGAGAATATCCCACCCTAATTTTCTGTGTTCTGTTTATGATCCAATTTGCTATCTAATGACTTACAAAGGGATTAATCTTTAGCAGGGATAGTCTGTCTATGATACCGAGTGTGGGATTGTGTTGAACTCTTTTGTGAGGTCTAGATATGCAGTGTATAATGATTTGCCCTCATCCATTGCTTCAGTAATCTTCTTGAAGAAGTCAGTCAGTTTAAGTAGGTGGGATATGGCCTTAAAAAATCAAAACTGGCTTGGGTCGAGAGTTTGTATGTTACCTATATCCATATTTATTAATTTCATAGTGATCCTTTCCATGACCTTACAGATGAAGGTGGTCATACTTATGGGTCTAATTTCCTGGGTTAATTGACACCCTACCTTTGTGCAAGGGAATTCTAGTTGCTGTCCTCCATTCATTTGACAAAAAGCCTGTTTGGATACTAACACTGAATAGCCTCTGTAGGATGTCTGACAGGTCCTGCTTCAGGCTGGCCAGTAAGTAGCCCAGTATGTTTTCTGGCCCCATAGAAGCAGTGTATTTGGCCTTAGATAGCGCTTTGAGGACTTGTTCATGGAAGGTTTGAGGGGTATGGATACTAATAAGAGATCTTGGTATGTAAGAGGGGAGAGATGGTGAATTTAGACCTAAATGTATCCACTACTAGATAGGCTATATTCTCTGTGTCTGAGTATGTGATATATCATTTACTATTAACCCTGCACAGTACTGGACATTGTTTCTAAGGTTTCTAACATAGTTAAATAAGGCTTTGTAGTTGTCCTTTGCCTATATGGCAATTTTTACCTCATAGCTAGCTTTTGTTACTTTTTCAGGGTCTGAAGTTCCCTGTTAACATTAGCAAGAGCTTTTTTTGCAACTTGAGAATTACATTTATTTTTATGTGCAGATATTTTGTTATTACTGAGCCTGTTTATATTTGGATCACACCACAGGGGTTTATTTTTGAATTGGTATTGTATTTACTTCAGTGAGAGAAAGATGCATTTATGCATCTTTTCACATTTACGTTCATAGGTTTACTTATATACTAAGCTAATGACCACCAGAGCCTTTATAAGCCTAACAATGCAATCCAACTCAGTTGTGTCCCTAGGTATCATGAGAATGTATTAAGAAGGGGTATGTTAGGAAGTCTCTAGGGGTTATGTGGGGGTATGTTAATTTTGGCATTATTGTTTGCCTTTGTCAATCCAAGATGTGAAGGCCAGACCTGTGGTAAATTTCTGATTTCCAATCCATTGGTCAAGGTTATGCTTAAATAGAGTTAGGGATGATCTCTGCTTGTCATAGATGGGATGCCTGTTACAGAGCATAGCAATCCTCTGAGACCCATAAGTGTCTCATCAACATGTCCTGTTTATGTCACAAGCAAAATTTAAATTGTTGGATCTTGTAATTCTGATGCTGTTCTTTTTATGGCTGTGCAAAAGGTCCCTCAAAGCTGGGTCCAAGGATGCCTTGTATGCCAGGCATAGATCACTTCTCAGTAAACTGTAGGAGAGAGTACAAAAATGGGGCTTTAGGATGATCTTTACAGAGCAATGTGTTTATACCCTGGATTCTCCTGGTAAGGAACCTTTATATGCATTCCAATTGTTGCATAAGTCTGGTCAGACATGTCAAAATGGTCATTATAGTCAATGATGGGTCTGATAATGGCTAAATAAAGTGGCACTGTGACTTCCTTGGACCTGGATGCCATGCTCTTACTTTTAAGTTGAGTGATATAAAATTATTTTCTTACTGCTTTGGACACATGTTGGTCAAAGGCCAGATTACTATCAACATATGTTCCCAGATCCCTGATTACTGAGTCATCTCTTAGGGCTGTCTTAACAATGGAGTAATTAGCCTAGGTAGGAGTTTTCCCAAAAGGCACTGTAATGTAGTTCTTGACATTGAGTTTTAATCCTTGAATTTGACACTAGTCATTTGTCTGTGTTAGACCCTCTTGTAAGATATTTGTGTCATGAGGGGATTTATGATAACTCCCAGTTTGCAATTATCTGTGGACATGGTCAGCCAAATGTGCTTGAGATTAGCCTTTACCTCCAAGAAGTAAGTGCCAAACAGCCCAGAGGTACCCCTCTGGTGACCACTCTCTTAGTGGAGGTGGTATCATCAATTCTGAATTCTTGTGAGCCAGCTGACAATCCATCTGACAATCCAGTGAGTTATGTAGGGATTATACCCAATCTGGTGAGTTTGTCAACTATACCTGAGTGGAGTATTTGCATAACATTTAGCAGTAAAGGATTCTGCATAAAAAGTGGGATAATTGAGTTGCAAGGGAATATTGAATTTAGCCAGGTCATCACTCAATTTCAGTAGATTAGCTTTGGCATAATCTCTGAATGCCAAGGTGTTGTAGAATGCTTCTGCATTCAGCCTGTAGGGCAATGTGACTGATTCATGATGCAATGTGACCAGAGAGGGAGTTAGAAATGTTAGGGAGCACAGCTGTTCCATATTGGTGAGGACCAAGTCCAGGACTTAATTGTCTCTGGTTGGGAGTGTGGAGTAACTGGTCCATTGAGTTCATATTGATGAAGTTCAGAAAGTTCTGGTCATGCACATTTGATGATGTGCACATCTTCCTGTTAATAGAGGATAGTTGGTCCCCTAGGAGAATGGTGCTTGTCTTAATGCACAGGGACTCCATACAAGTTAGGTAGGACTTATGGCAAAGAAAGACATTGAGGTGGTCTTATTCTTAACCATAATGTAATAAGGGGTCTTGTTAATTGTAAGTTGGATGTGGAAAAGTTTCTGATTGTTATCTAGTCAAACTAGTCTGCAGGTGAAGTGTTTTGTTTACAGATATGGAGATACCATCACCTGTAGTGTCTTCCATCTAATGTGGTGGGCTTGAACATGCTATAGGCATTGAAACTCTGCATTGTTGTGATAATCTAAATTGTCTTAAACCAGGTCTCATTCATAGATGTATATATTTTTTGTGCTTGTTCTAGATTAATGGGGATAATGTTGTTTTGAAAATATATTTAGTTTTTTTTGTTTGAGGGTTTTTGATAAAACAAAAAGTCTTAAAATGTGACATGGGCTTGACTGGAGATGAGAAGAAACAAATATATAAAAAAAATCAGCCTGCCAAATATTAGTGTGTGCATGCAAATCAAAACTTGATAATACACATTTAAAAAATCTGTATAATATGTGGGAGCAATAGTTTTTTATCATAATGGCTGTAATATCCATATTATCTTGGAATGTAAATGTTCTTACAGGTATACACAAAAAGGAAAGAGTAATTATATTAAGAAATGCAGAGAGCAAATAGTGCTGCAGGAGATACATTTTTAAATAAATGTGCATGTGAATTTGATAAAGAAAGGATATCACAATGGATATTCAGCAGAATATTAGGGACACTGGAAAATGAATTATACTAATTGCTAGAGGCTCTCCAGTAGTGATATTAGAAGAAAAGTACAATAACAGTAGATTTCTAGTAGTAAAGGGCTATTGACAAATGAGGATTATACTGGCTTCTATTTATATTCCACCAAAAACTGCTGTTACGGAGCTCAAGAAGAATTTGGGAGAAATAATCAGCTTTCAGCAGATAATATTACTTATATGTAGGGACTGGAAATTGATTTGCAATAGAGAGGCTGTATCAGGGAGAATAAAACTGGAATGAAACCCAAAGTGGCAACACAACATGGACTGATTTAAAAAAACATCCAAAAAACACTAAGAACTGGCTGAACTCTCAAAGTGCTTTAGGGTATTCAAGTTTGTTCAATGCATTGAATAAACTTGAATATGCCAACGCACTTTGAGAGTTCAAATCATGCATCAGTAAAAGTAAAGATAAAAACACAGTATAATGAAGTAAAATTGAGACATTAGTGCTTTCCCACCTACCTGTTAGAAAGAAAATTTAAGGAATGGGCAGTGAAAATTATTCAAAAGTTATTAGGGAAGATAGACATATCTTCATAAGTTATAGCTAGTGAGTGGGATAAAATGAAAATGGAGTTTAAAAATAGGGTAGAAGTTATAGAAAAAGAGATATAGTTAAGAAGTAAAATGAATTACTTAGAAGGAATGACAAAAGTTGAAGTATTGCAGAATAAGGGGAATCCCACAGAAGAAGAAGAGGCACAAATACAGAGTACTAAAGAGAAAAAAGGGAGTATCTGGATAATATGCTTGAGTTTAGAAAGATTGCTGTTAAACTACTATTTTTTGATAACCTCAGTGCACAAAGATTTTTAACACAGTGATTTAGGCAATAGAAAGTAGAAAGGTGATAGAGATTGTATAAATTAATATGCTTTCCCCAAAATTATACTGTGTGTACAGTAAAAGAAAGTGACATTTTATTTCTTGTAACTGTTCAGCTTAGATATTAATAACATATAGCTGTGGGCTTACTGTAATTGGCATCCTGTTATAGAAAAAAGGAAGTTGACTTTCTGTGAGCTTTCAGATACAGAAATAAATGAAAGAAAATACAGACACTTCAAGTGATGCAAAGATGACGTGGAGAGACTTTTTGTGAAGTCTTCAGATATAGCAAGGAAAAAAATAACCAAAGAAGGACATAAGTCATTTCAACAGAAACTGTCCAGGCTAAAAATAACCAATGGACTTTTTCATGACACAGACAGAAACCAGAAGAAAAAGTCACAAGGACATTAAACATAACATTGTTGGACATTTAAAATAGTATATAAACTGGACAGTAATTTTCATTCTTTAGTGATGTTTTTGGACTGAGTGTGCATCGGTCTATAGTTATATGAGTCTAGCTGTGTTATAATAGAATTGAAATAACTCTGACAGTATTAACTGTTTGGTAAGAATTTGTATTAATACAAATAAATATTAACGGATATAGTAGTACGGTCTCAGCCTTGCTCTCTGCTAATAATATTTTTCAAAAAGGGTTGACACCAAACTTAGGCAGTCTATAACAAGAAAAACAACTAGAGATCATGTAGAGGTATTGGAGGTATTACAGAAATTTTATGAACATTTATATAAAAGAGAGAAATGTGGAAACAAAGAAAGAGCATACATGGAAATATTTATGGAACAGTTAATTATGCCAAGGTTAGAGGTAGACAAAATGTAACAACTAATAGTTAAGACAGGAGGAAATGAGATAAAAATGGTGCTGTATAAGCAATTTTCAGGAAAGTCTTCAGGAACAGATGGTAGTTTTGTGGACGTTTGGAAGTTAGAAAGAAAATGGTAGTCTTGTGAAAGTTTGGAAGCTAGAAAGAAAATGATAGTGATCTTAAAAGTAGGGGAAACACCAACATGTTGAAAGCAAGCTGTGGAGGCTGTATTCTGTAAAGATGGTAAATATCCATTAGATCCAGCTTCATATAGATGTAGTTAAATTTTAAACCATGATTATAACATGTTTGTCAATACTAGCTAAAAGAATGACAAAAGTGTTGCTAAAATTGATAGATATTGATCACTGTGGTATTGTGGAGGGGAGGCAAATAGTTGACAACATTGATAGAGCAATGATGATCCAGAGGGAAGCAGACTGTAAGAAAATACTACTGTTGTTAGTGGGCTTTAATGCAGAGAAAGCAAGTTGTGGGTTGATGAGTAGGGCAGTGGAAGAATTTGTATTCTCTTATAAAATAATAAGATTAGTTAGGATATATGAACAACTGGAGGCAATAATTAAAGTGGGAAGGTTCCACTCTGATAAGTTGTGTTTGAAAAGGGGTACCAGGCAGGGATGACCTCTTTCCCCTTTGTTATTTGCTTTATATTTAGAGCCATTAGCAAAGAAAATAAGGGATTCAAAAATGTAAGGATATAATTGGTATGGTAATCAAGAAAAGTTGGCTTTATTTGTAGATGATATTGTTTTTTATCCGATAAATCCAGAGAAAGAGAACTCAGTGTTCGGAATGTTTTGAGACAGTTTCAGATTTTTATGGGATACTAAATTAATGAAGATAAAACAAAGGCTATAGATGTAAATTAGGTACCCAGACATGAACTGATTCAGCTATACATATATTTTTGGGGACATGAAAAGATGAAGTGTTTAGGAGTATGGATTAAAAACACTTCTGTTATGGCAACTAAGGGCATGTGGGAAGAGTCTAAACAAAATATAGTACAAAAAACTGAGAAACTGGAAGCTGTTGTTTATGGATGTGGAAATTAAGATACAAGCATTAAACATGTCTTTAGCTCCATCAGTTTTATATATGGGTCAGGCATATATTTATCAATCAGAGGAGATATTGTGGACAATAATTAATAGAGTTAAAGGGATTTATTTGGAAAGGGAAGAGAGCACGAGTTAAATAGGGTAAGCTGATACTTCCAATAGAACAAGGTATTTTAGAATTACTTGATTTAAAGGGATATAATAGAGCTACACATTTAAGGCTTGTTTACATAACACAAGCAGAAGGTTATAATTCAAAATAGAAAGGGCTGATGATGATGATAAAGCAGGGAGACGTTCAAGATATAAAGAGAGAGTGTGAGTGTGGATGAAGATCCTTAAGAAGAAGAATAACAATTAAAGATAATATTATATTCATAAAGCTTCAGAAAGTATTCTAAGAATGAAGCCAGCACAAAAATGAAGAAAGGAGATTTTGATAATAGGGATGGCTGCAAGCATGAGTATCAAAAACGTACAAGAGAGTGCTGGAGTTTACTTTAGAAAACTAATAAAGGAACCATGGTATTGGGAGCAAATAACTACAAAGGGAAAGGTAATAGAGTGCATGATGCCAAGAAGTTTGGACTGCAGGCTAGAGACTGCCTTCCCTGCCAAGGATTGAAATCAGAGTATAGGCAAAGAGAAAGAGGTAGGGGAATCTTAAGTGATATACCAATTCTGGTAGACTAGTTGAATCTAAAACAGAAGCCACTTTTTAAAAAAGGATAATTACTAGAGCATATGTATTATTGTATGATAGCTATAAAGTCAGAGCAGGTTAAAAAAGATTGGGAAGAGAGACTGAAAAAAAAAACAATTTGAAAGAGAAAAATGGAAAGATATGTATTTCTCCCAAGTATGCAACAACATCCAGAAGGTTTAGGATCTTTGCTTGGAAGTGTTTGCATAGGTATTTTTATACTTCAGACTTCAAATTCTTTTTCTTCAGGTAAATAACAAATGGAGGTGTGATGAAGAAGATAGAGGTAGTTGAGAACTTATGTTTTGGGAGTGTAATGGGTTGGCAGATTTAAGAAATTCCCCACTGAGTAGTTTGTCAGATATGTTGGGTGAGCAAATGGATATAACTCAGAAAATTACTTTTTGATCAGGGACACGGGATTTGAATTGCCTGGACATAGTAAAGCCTTATTACATTTAATTCCATTGGCTACCATAAAAGCCTTTGCTAGAAAATGGAAATCAAAGTCGAAACCAACTGAATTTAAAGTATTGAATGTTATAAAAGAACTGGAAGAGTAATTTTTAGGAAAGGGAAGGAGCAAATTACATCAGAACAAATGGAAATTGTGAGAATGGTACATGCAAAGTAATATTCAATAGGAGTAGTAGAAGTGAGGGTTAAGGGAAGTCAGGAATTCAACAATTTATGTAATGAACTGATGATAGTCACAAGGAAAGAAAAGATATGTGACATATAAAGTATGTAAAAGGAACAATGTTAATACGGTGTGTTTTCTTTTCTGTTCATGTATGTTTGCCTATGTCTTAAGTAAAAATTTAATAAAGGTTTAAAAAACAGGTCTCAGTAATGATAGCAGTGCTTGAAGGGAGTGGATTTTTTTTGTTAATGCTCCCAGAATTGAAAAGCAATACCATTATATTATCTGAAATTCTGCTTTAGTTTGGCAGCGTTTGAGGACTGACATTTCCTAAAAAAATACTATGAGTGGACAAAGTTTTAGGCATTATACAAAAGTCTTGCATGGGATAGATGCATGTCATCTCTGGAAAAGCAGGTAGACTACTCTACCATTTCATCCCAGGCTATATATATATATATATATATATATATATATATATATATATATATATATATATATGGGTGTACTTTCCTACAATGAAAATTCACTTTTTCGAAATGGGAAAGTACATCCCCACTTAAGCGAAAGTGCAGTTTTGCTTAAACTCACTAGACCTAACCTACCACACCACAATGGAGGACTTTGAAAAATGGGCTATGTCCTCCACTGTGGTGCAATAGTCATGGACCTTAGTGTTAAGGCATGGGTCAAGATAAGGGGATACCCCTACTAACTATCCCCTTACCCTAAACCATGCCCTAACCCTAAGGTCCGTAACTATCGCACCACCATGGAGTACATAGCCCGATTTTGAATGTCTTCCACTGTGGTGCAGTAGTCAGGGACCTTGGGGTTAGGGCACGGGTCAAGGTAAGGGGATAACCCTACTAACTATCTTGTTACCGTAACCCATGCCCTAACCCTAAGGTCTGTGACTGCTAGCCTGTTTGGTCTAGCTGGTTCGCTAGAGTGCACTTTCGCATTAGTGTGGGTGTACTTTTGAAGTTCAAAGTAGTGAACTTTCGTTCTTCAAAAGTACACCCATATATATAAATAATATATATATATATATATATATATATCTTCTTCTTTTAGGGTAGCCACAGCAGATCAACTGTTTCCATTTCTTCCTATCCTCTGCATCTTGCTCTGTCACACCAACCACCTGCATGTCCTCTCTCTCCAAATCCATAAACCTTATCTTAGGCCTCCCTCTTTTCCTGTTACCTGGCAGCTGTATCCTTAGCATCTTTTTCCCAATATACTTTGCATCCCTCCTCAGCACATGTCCAAACCAACGTAATCTTGCCTCTCTGGCTTTGTCTCCAAACCTTCCAACCTGGGCTGACCCTCTAATGTACTTATTCCTAATCCTGTCCATCCTCGTTACACCCAGTGCAAATCTTAACATCTTCAACTCTGCCACATCAAGCTCTGACTCCTGCCTTTTTGTCAATGCCACTGTCTCCAACCCATATAACATAGCTGGTTTCACTACCCTCTTGTAGACCTTCCCTTTCCCTCTTACTGGCACTCATCTGTCACAAGTCACTCCTGACACTTTTCTCCACCCACTCCATCCTGCCAGTACTCTCTTCTTCACCTGTCTTCCACACTCACCATTACTCTGAACTGTTGATCCCAAGTACTTAAACTCATCCACCTTCGCCACCTCTTCTCCCTGCATCCTCACCATTCCTCTATCCTCCCTCTCATTCACACACATATATTCTGTCTTAGCCCTGCTGACCTTCATTCCTCTTCTCTCTAGAGCATATCTCCACCACTCCAGGGTCTCCTTCACCTGTTCCCTACTCTCACTACAGATCACAATGTCATCTGCAAACATCATAGTCCACGGGGACTCCTGTCTGGTCTTGTCTGTCAACCTGTCCATCACCACTGCAAATAAGAAAGGGCTCAGAGCTGATGTAATCCCACCTCCACCTTAAACGCATCCATCACTCCCACCGCAGACTTCACCGCTGTCACACTACCCTCATACATATCCTGTACCAGTCTTACATACTTCTCTGACACTCCCGACTTCCTCATACAATACCACAACTCCTCTCTAGGCACCCTGTCATATGCTTTCTCTAAATCCACAAAGACACAATGCATCTCCTTCTGACCTTCTCTGTACTTCTCCATCAACACTCTCAGAGCAAACATCGCATCTGTAGTGCTCTTTCTTGGCATGAAACCATACTGCTGATCACTAATCATCACCATATATGTATATATATATATATATATATATATATATATATATATATATATATATATATATAGATATATATATTGGACCCACTTTAAATGATACCAGAGGCTAAGCCAGTTGTTGAGGTCAATATTTTATGTTCCTATTGTGGCATCATTCTTTGTGATGGCAAAATGTTACTCACGGAAAGGTTCATACCTCCCTCGATCACATATTCCAAACTCTCCATAATGTCCATCTTCACATACTCCTAGTAGGTATGTTTCAAGTCATTTACAACCATGTTTACTATGACTTTGTCATGTGTACTTGTGATGCAAGGACTTGATTGCATGCATGATCTGGTGAATCCTGTCACCCAATAGGCGACTGACAATGACCCACTTCTTGCACAGTACTGTGAGTGATGCATCAGTGTTTCTCACAGTGTAGTGACATTATGACTAAGATGTTGGATTGTGTGGAGGTTTGCCTTATGGACTTTTGAACTGAGGCACTGAGACTGTTTGATATATGTTGGTTGGTGCTACCTGAGTTGTATGATTGTCAGGTTGCAGCATTTACTTGATTCTTAGATTTTATCTAAGTCACCTTTGTGGTTTAGGTATTGTAGAGCCTCAGCATATGTAGTTCTATGTGTTTGGTATGATCTGTATGTGATATGTGATACTGACAACCTGCTTGTTATTTTTTTGGGTTTTCATGTGAGAGTTTTACTTCCAGTAGCATTAAATAACTGCATCTCTCACATTCTGTACCAGTTTAAGTAGGTAGTTGTCAATAAACATGAGACAATTTCACCATTGTCTCAGTATGCCTATTTAAACCAAGCTGACTACAGAGATGGCTGGAAAATGCAAATACATGGATCCAGTTGATTACTAATGCTGGCTGAAAGTGGAGTAACATCTATAAGGTTTGCCGTTGATTACTGGAAGTGCTATCAGCCCAGTAGTGGTGATAATACTGAACTCAATACTGCTGCATGCAACTAAGAATCAATGATCCTTAGTGTAGCACTAATCTCAAGCTGCTTCCAAAGAAGTAGTATTAACTCAGATGTTGCTGTGTTCAGTACACATAATCTAGTCTTCTTTTGGAAGATTCCATGGATAGAACCTTATCGCAGTTAGATGCAATAGACAGTCAAGCTGTATAAAGGCCCTGTAGAGTTCTCACCAAAAGTACAATCAGACCAATCAAAAGTGTTCTGTATTTGCTAAACTATACCATCTCCCTTTTGTAGAATACTTTCTTGTAAAGTTACTGAGATGCTTTGCTATAATGTATATATGACTAGTATTAATAAGGGGTAACATGATTCCTGTAAGGGGCTGTAGTGAACTGTTATACCTTGATTTCTGTCTTCTTATTTTAAGGTGGTACAGGGCTTCCACATATTTTTGTATGAGAGATGTAAGAAATTGTGGAAAGAAGTTTTTTTGGGAGGGAATGCAAACAGCAGATGGGATAAAAAGGAAGAACCTCTGATTGAGGTGATGTCGTCATCATACACAAACAGCAGAATTTTTATAAAGATATTTTTGGCTCCTGTTGGATCCTGGCTTATGGTTATAAGGATTCCCCCTTTCTTTTATGTGTTAGGGATATTACAAGGACATAGCAGCATGTGCTATAGAGATGTCCAAATAAGATCCATTTTATATTGGATCTTTCCTCAGAAAGGAAACACAGATTTGGTTAGTGGAACTTTAAATTACCATCATGGGCAGAGGCTAGAAAAAATACACATTGTCTATCTTATCTTTATGTCCTACTCACTTGATTCTAACCTTAATTAACTTAATAGGAGTATGTATAGTAACATCAGCTTGTATTTTCTTAAAGGAAAACACCTTCTCCTACAGTTTAATTCAACTGTTAAGGTGCTTTTCTCCCTACAGTATGATTCCAGCACTGTGTAGGTACCTGCAACCTGCTTGTACTTTATAAAACTTTCATTTGCTCACTTTGGTATCAAAGGAAGAGAAAGTCCACCCAATTTGCTTTTTAAATCTTAACTTCTCACATAAGTTGCAGAGGAATTTATCTACACATGCATGACATACCACAGACACAGAGAAATTTGTAGTCAGGAGCTCAGGCTGCTGTAAACAAGACAGAGAGGTATGAAACTGTTTTCCATTGTCTTTATTGCAGAGAGAGAAATAGAACTTACACTAATTCACAGCTGCTTCCAATGTAGCTGTGTCTTTTATAGCAAAATATAGCAATTAGATCAGTCAATGGTCCAAAGGCAGGTGTCACCTCTTTTGACAATTTTACATAAGCAGTATCACAGTATTGAAATGCTAAGCTTTAAATTTTAAATGTTTGTTGGTTATACTGCTTTACATTTTAAGATGACTTAAATGTAGTATGAAAGATGTCTGTGACACTTAAGAGAAAAGTCAGAAAATATTTTTTCTTGTAATTCTTGTAAAGTATCATCACATTTACCAAAGTATGGTGGGATGGGCTGTCAATTCATCTTGGTCTACAAAATGATACTTTGAGCAAAGGCCTGCAATTTAGCAACTGTATTGTTTGCAGCTGTATAACTCCTTAGTATACTGTAAAACAAGCCCTGAGACACACAATAATGAGGGCCATTCAAGAAATAAAAGAAACTGTCCTTTTACAGACAGTATATAAGATGACAGTGACTAAAACTAATCCCATTATATGTCAATGGCATGGGAATACACCACTATTTCCTTATGCCTATCATGATGCATATAAAGCAGACTTGAAATGGATTATGGGAAAGAGAAAGGCTTGAAGAAAATTAAAATCACATTAATGTATCCAGCCCCACTGACCGCTATTTTGCAGAAAACATATTCAAATTCTATAGACGCAGTCAGAGTGATTTTGAGGTGTTACAATAACTCAGAAAACTGAGACAAAGTGAAACAATATATTTTTGTAGTTCTAAGGTACAGTTTTCCTTTACATATTCTCCTATGTTGGATTCTATGTGTTCCTGGAAATTGACATTAAAATGACATATCTTGTCCTGCAGGATATTATTTACATTCACTTAAGACTGCAGTTATTTGAATTACTGATTGCTTTCAGAAATTCTTGTAATAGTGTTATGATTTTCTAGTGACTCAGTAAGATTCATGTTCTTAGGCTTCTTTTGCAGACACTTCAATGATACTTTTCATTTAGATGCATGTAGTGCGTCATAGAACTAAGAATACTCTGCTTACCTTAATTACCCCTTTTTCAGAGGTGTTACTTTTCATATTGTTTAGTGTCTGATGCTCACTAAGTTCTGACAAAGGTGCTGTCTCTTTACAGTCAGTGCAGAAGAGACTTGATAGGTTTGTGGCCCCATTGGAGAGGGAATGACAGTAGAGCTATGAACACCTTGCTATCTAGGCTTTTACTAAACCAGAAATCTTAAATGTAATAGGTCATGTGATATGAAAGCAAGGCAGATAAAAATTCCTAAAGAATGTATTGTGAGTTTTTATAGAAAGCCAAGATAGTGTGCACTGAGAAAGTAGGAAAACAGTGAAATGCCAAACATGTAAGAAATGCTAAATCATGCCTCACTTAAATATTTGGCAATACAGAATATAGAAAGTCTCTGAATCAAGGGCACTTTGTGCTTATGCTGTAAAATTTTACCTGAAGAACTTTAATGTTGAACTGCTCCTGATCCAGTAAATAGTGATTAAGGGGCAGCTAAACTTTGTGTTCTCCTGATGTTTTTAAGGAAAAAATCCTTACTTGATACTAGAAGTTACTGCATCTTCTAATTCTAATCCTTTGGGTGGCTCTGGGGGAAGGGTGTAGAGTCAAGGAAGAATTAGTAGCTGAAATGATTGGCTAGAGCAAGATGCATTGAGAGTGGGTAATATGGGGTTTATTTGGGGTGGTAAATCTAGAGGTAAGGGCTGAATTACAGGATGGAGAGCCTTCACAAACTAATGAATGTGCTCTGGAGACCAATATAAAGGCACAGTGCAGGGATTTTGGATGGTGTGAAGAAATTAGGTAAACTATATGAGACACAAGTTGAAAAGGAACCTGGAGGAAGAAGTGTCTCTGCCTGATTAGTGCTGTGTCTGTTGTTATTTATCTTAATCTCTGAATACTAGCTCATTGCAAGGGATGTAGCGTGGAGAGCAGAGACAGACTAGAAGGAAAGTGCTGGAGAGAAACTGTACATTTGGCAAGAAGATTTTACATGTTTATGCTCAGCTGCTAATCTAATCAGTTTTATAAGGGGTAATTGGTCATTTTGTAGAGGGGTTTGAGTATAAGATCAGGGGTTTATTTCTTTAGGCTATTTTTCTCTTGTCTTTCTTCTCTTTACAAGCTTCTCTTCACTGCCCTTTAAGAGATTTACATAGGTATGGTCAGTGAAGGTGAGTGGCTAGATGTAGGGTAGACCATAAACCATAGTAGGTATTACTTTGTAAATGTATTTGTAAAGAAACCTTATGTTAACACCACTTGTCATTTGTGTAGCTCACCTAGTTCTAGATTGCAATGTGCTTTACTTCTTGTTTAATGGTTTGTTTAAATGACAAAATATGATTTAAAATAAGAGTAGACCTGGTTTGTTTTGGCATATCTACAAGGCATGTTATAGAACTTCAACCCATTTTTTGGGAGATAAGGTTAAAATTATTAATTCTGTTGCTGTGGTCCTTCTGACAGAAATGGTACAGTTGTGTGAGTATAAAAGTTGCTGTTCTAATTTTCCTTCATAAATCTCCTGATACTGACTGTTAATGCTGTGCTGTCTTTATCCTAGTCCCAAACATTCTACCACAGCCTGTCCACGATTACTGATGGGAAAGTCACCCATATAACCACATAGCACCTGTCCATTCATTTTATGAACTAGTTGTCCTGATGAGGGTTATGGTGATAGCAAATAAGCAGGGGATACTAGCCTTTCCTATACACAGCAACATTTCCCAGATCATTATGTAGGATCTCTAGGCATTCCAATTCCATCTGTGTGCTTTTAAAGTGCATTTACTGTGGTATAGTTTTACTCATTTTGGGACATGTTTTGTCTTTGTTTGTTCTTGTGAGAGTAGGACATTCCTGGTGTTGGTGTTGTGGACATGCTGCTTGCTCCACGCTTTACAACTGGCTATCTCACTGGCTGTGACTTTTAACTGTACATTTTAAATTGTGCTGCATAGTATTTCCTATTGCTCTTTTTGCCTAGGCTGCTTCATACTGCATTTCCATGGTTCATACTGCCACTGTATTGACCAGTTCTAACCAGATTTGGCATTGTTATTAGTCTCAAAAGACAGTAGATATGTTTTTTATTTCATACAATCCTAGTTGGTTGCGCTTTTAAAGTGCAATCACTGCTCATCTGTTTGTTAAAATATTACTCTATTTGATACCTTTAGGGAGTTTCAGGTTACATGCTACCTGACTTCCCATGGCCATGCATTAAAAGTGGATTTTCACAACTTTGATTATATGCATTAATTTGAGTAAAAAGCAGAATTACAACAGTGGGGCCATGATAATATAATGGTTAGTACTCTACATTATGACTGCAACAACTTTGTTTTGAATCTGAGTCACAGCACCACTGTTATAGTTCTGCTTTTCTAATCAAATGAATTATAAGATCGACGTTTGAAAACATCGAACAACATATGGTCGACGCCATATGGTTGAGGTCTTCAAACATCAACCTTATTAAAAGACAAAAAAAAAGAAAAAAGTACCCTAATGAGTTTAAGCAGAGGGGCAAGCGCCCCTGTGCCCCCCACACCCCCTACTACTTAAATATACCAACTTCGAGACTGCACTACATTGCAGTAAATGCAAATCTTCCCTTATGGAGATTTCCATTTACATGCTCAAGATTCTGAGCGCTCAATATTCTCGTGTCGACAATGTCAAAATTGACATTGTCAGCTTTCGAGAATATAATATAGACCCCAAATGAACATATATGATTCCAGTCTGGAAAATCCACTGTTTAATGCCAGTCTTGAAAATCCACTGTTTAATGCATATCTATGGGAGATAAGGTAGCATATAGTTTAAGTCTTCATGAAGGTATCAAATAGGGTAATGTTTATACAAAAATAAGCAAATGATGTAATATCATAAGCTTTTACTCTAACCAATAAACTATGTGTTTGCCTGAACTGGAACATTCATAAATTAGAAAATCTTAGTTTTTGTTTTAGCTTGGGTTACATAATGCTTCAGTTAAATGTGCTGTTTATAAGAAATGCAACAAAAGTAAATGAAACAAAACCTAAGTCTTAGCACAGTATCATGTGCATATAAATACCATCTTAATTCAAGATGGTTTCTATCATTTCTTGTTGTAGACTACATATTAAGCAATATTTGTTAAAAATCTACAGCAGTCAATATTATTTATTTACCTGAATTTTCTTTAATTTTAGGGCATTTTTTGTAGTGGAAGTCAATCATTGCTAGTGTTCTGGATAGTCTGCTTTCTCCAGGATTAATTTACAGTTTTCTAACTCACTGTGATATTTAGATGTAGATTTTAAATTATGCTGCATAGCAGGACCTGCTGCATTTTGTAGATGGGCTGCTCTGTACTGCATTCTTGCTAGTCACTGCTGCAGGCTTGACCAGTTCTAATCAGATTTGACATTGGGGAGCATTGTGTTATCCAGATGCAAATGGTTTGTTTTAAAGTGTAACATTCCCTTCACTCAACTTGGTCACTTACCTACCTTGCATGATAGCTCAACTTAGATGTAAGCTGTGCTGAGCTGCACACTACTACTACTCATGCTTATGGGAGCTCCTTCCAGCTTTCAACTTAGTTTCACTGCCTTGCATGCTGCTACTGCTGTTTGTTTTATAATTTTTGGTGCCCACCGGTCAGTTGTTAAAATTGGTGCTGTGACTCCTTTGCTCCCAGGCCAATTCAGTACATAATCAGTGCCTATTATTATCTCCATTTTCCCCTATATGTAGGCTAGTTATTGCACCAAGGTGTGTGGCAGCTGATTCTTTGAAGCACTGGTTTTGTGGAATCCAAGACAACCTCTTTTCAGTCTATGAGTGGCAACTGAGTTTTGAAACGTGGTGTGTGATATCAAAATCAACATTGTCATACTGTTGATGGCATCTGAGCTTGCTATTCTTCACTGTAGAATGTGTAATTTTTATTGCCTATTATTATTAAACTACTTTTATGCTTTGTTATGTTACTGATGTTATTGTGTATTGTATTTAAGTATAGTTGTGTACTTCATTTGAATCATTCTGTGCATAGTGTATAATATATTGTATTCAGCCTTCATAATATTGTTGTTGCAATGAATTTGTGTTTTTCCCTTGTACTATTGCAATTTGTTGTTCTGAACTATAGTTGTGTACGACTCTGGGATTAGACTATAATGCATAATTTCTTTCCTGAAGGTGCAAGTAGTTATTGTATCAGTGTTAGTGCATCCTTGCCTCACCTAGTGCATCTCCTCCAAGTCTGCCCTTATCTCTTCTGTTGAATAATAAAAATGTGAGTCAACCAACAAGGTGCACAAACAAGAACATGAAGGCTAAGTTTCAATTACCTTAACCTTTTGATTGAGCACTTTACCCCTTTGGAGATGTCATTAAGTGCTGAAGTGGAGCGTCTTCTATGTGATCTTAAAGTTAGATTTCCAGGTGATGATTATATGCTTAAGCTGGATAATCTTTGTGCAGAGGTTTCAGCTTATGAATCTAGACTATGGCAACAAAAACATAAAAAGTTGCAGAGAGATTTCTCAGATTTTGCTAAAGGGCATATATTTGTATGGCCTAGGAGTGAAGCCACTAAATCTGTTGAAAAAGCACAGTCTCAAATTTAGCCTGGCTCTGTGACTGATACACTTTATCAATCCGTTGATGTGGCTGTATCTAAAGTGGATTCTAATTTAATTGGGTCTAATGTATTAACTGCTGCTGCTTTGCCATCAGCTGGAATCTTTAATCCTGGTGACAAAGCATGGACTCGTATTCAGCCAAGTTCTACGGTTGACATACCCTCTCCATCTGTTAATGGGGTTGTATCTAATGTGAACTCTAATTTAAGTGTATCCAGTGCATCTATTGCTGTATCGGCTCCATCCCATGATGGTGTACAGGATGATTCAAATAGATTAGGGGTTCACAGTAAAATCAGGGATCCGCACAGTAATAATGGATCCTGTACTTTTTCCCTGAACCATTTTGTAGCTTTGCCTCTGCCTACAAAGTTGGACTCTACAGCCAGGAGGGAGTGATGATTAAACAGGGACAGTTGGAAAAGGAAGGCTTCCAAGGAAGATTGTTCAGTAACAAGACATAAGTCATAGATCTCCAAGTTCGGGAAGGACTAGTCTATAATTTGTCTAATTTTACTTTGTCTCCAGTGCACTTAAATGTGCTAAATAAAGGTTTAAATTTTATTCCTGCTAATAAATCAGACCTTACAGACCTTGTCGTTGATGTCAGGTTGTTTTCTAGGAGGGTTATGCTACAGTCTGTTTTTGGTAAGCACAACCCCTCTTTTTATAGTCATGGTTTTTGTAAGCTTAGTGTTTTTAATCCTCCTATGGCTTCTTCTTTAGAAGCCTTTGTCAAGCTATGTGAAAACAATATTTTTGATTTGCTTCATTTGTCAGGAGTGCACTTTTATAATTTAAGCATGGATGAAAAGTCAACCTTACAGAAGTTACAAACAGAGCCTTCCATCAGCATTAGACCTGCAGATAAAGGTGGGGCTGTGGTTGTTTTGTACAGGGAGGATTATTTAGCCAATTTGAGTGCTATGCTTGATGATTCTACTGTTTATATGACATTTTTGCCCACAGATGTTTATAAATGTATGCATACCATACAGAATGATTTGTATGATTTACTTATGTGTGGGCTTATTGATATGAACACCTATGATTTTCTTATGGTTGAACATCTCTTGTTCCTGTGATACATGGCCTCCCTAAAATCCATAAAAGTGTTCATAATCCACTGCTTTGTCCTATTGTTTCAGGACATGATTGGATTGCTGAACTCCTTTCTGTATTTGTGGAAAGTAAACTTAAATTATTGCTGCCTAATGCTTCCCCTGTTCTTAAGGATATGCAACATTTGATGTTATTTATTGCAGTTTCTGATCTTGATGTCTCTAGTTATTTGTTGGTGACACTTGATGTTAAGACACTATTCACGGTTATTCCCAATCAAGATGGTTAGTATCCTAGTCAATTAGTTAAGACCATCAAGAAGGAAGTAGTAAAGAAACGGGAATTTAAATACTGTCCACTTTTAACATTTAAAGGTGGAATGAGCACCTTAACCATTGGTAGTGAGACAGCAGTTGTGACCTTAACTCACTACACTGGTATAAGTTGGTTGCAGAAGGGCATCAATGAGGTTTGGAACATTTTTGGGAGAATGTCTAGTAAACCGTCCATCTTTCAACAACCCCTTAGGTTTGGATGTAGAAAGAACAACAATCTCAAAATGATTTTTGAAAGAAAGAAGGTTTCTAATTGTAGGGGGGGAGTATTAACTAAGACAGGTACTCATAAGTGTCCATTTCTATCAGGTGAAAAGGACCTTTGGATACAAAGTATTGGGTACAGATTTAAGAGCAACAGGTATTACAGCTGTTACACAAAGGGAAAACTGAAAGACACCTGAGGACACGGATATATGAACACATGAGAGACATTAATAAAAAGAATGAGAACAATGCCCTGTTTAGACATACCTTAACATGCAAGGAAGCCAATATAAAATTTTGGGTTTTGGAAGAAGTGAAACCAGGATTGGGAAACATTCTTGGAATATAGGGAATTAATTTGGCAAATTAGATTGGATGCATGCTCTCATTTGGGCATGAATGACCATATTTCAATTAAACCAGCATTAAAATTACTGGCATTAAATCCCAAATAAATTTCCACCTGGTTATTGGTTAGGTAACTGGCTTTAACTCATAGAGGTTTGAAGTTTCCTTGATTTCCATATAGAAATAAGTATTTTCATCCCCATATGAACTCTACAGGTTCATATTCTGGTATTTATTTATATATATATATATATATATATATATATATATATATACATATATTTCATCATTGTAATATTTTAACATTCAACATTTTAACATACACAGTATATTTTAATAATTATATATACTTATATTGACATATTTTTTATACATATTTATTATATATTACATATTAAATATTTTATTTCATATATATTTTTTATCTAGCACTATTACATTGCAATGGTGACAATACTATTTTTATTAAACATCAGTTGGCTATGAATGAATTATATGTATGTATTTCTAAAACAGCTTTGAAATGGTTAAAGGAGGTAATTTCAGACATTTTGATTGGAAAATTAATTGTTTTCAATTTGTTGCTAAGGTTTTAATACCCAACAAAAGGTATATAAAGGCATCAATTAACATTTTATATTGATTCTGATGAAGTCTCTTATGTAGAAATCCATGTTTGCTGTACTGTTTGCTGTTGATTAAAATTATTATCCAGTTTGTGGATGATATAAAAATGGTATTTATTCTGTTAGAATATTTTGACTCATAATAGTATTTACTCTCATAATATGGTCACAGTAGTTTGTACACTCTTGAATTTGATATTGAATAATAATATATTTTTATTTGAGAATCAATATTTCTTACAGAAATTTGGAGTGGCCATGGGTACCCCTTGCGCCAACTGCTATGCCAACTTGGTGTTGGTGCAATGGAAGAATGAATGTATATACATAACAATAATCCTTATAAAGGTTTTATTAAATACTATACCAGATTTGTGGATGATGTTTTTGTCCTATGGGCTGGTAATATGTATGAACTTTCTGGTTTTGTTAACTATCTTGAAAGTACTTCTGGTTTTCTCAATTTTACTTTATGCCATTCATTGGTATCTATTGACTTTTTAGATGTAACTATCTTTAAAAAGGAATGTAGGTGTTTGGAGACCAGGATGTATATTGGAAAAATGGAGTGTTGCATCATTCCAGTATGCATCCTCTGCATATTTTTTCCAATATACTTAAAGGTCAGTCTTTGAGGGTGTCATAACTTTCTACCAATAATGGTATGTTTGAGGGAGCTTTGAGTGCTCTTAATGATCTTTTTTGGCTAGGGGGTTACTGTCAACAGCATATTGTACATACGTATTCTGAGTCTATTCGTAGTAGGAAAGATATAGGTGCCCCTTATTTTTCTTCAAGACCATATAATGTTCAATGTAACCAACTAAGATGCACAGAAGGACCTCCTAGGTACTTTTTTACATATCCTAGTAATGTTCAACAGTTTTGTAATGTCATTAGGAAGAATTGGCCGGTCCTGTTAGCTGATAATAAGATAAGACCATTAGTTGGAGAATGGGCTTCTTTTACTTTTAAGAATATGTCTATTAAAATATTTTTGTGTTATGAACCTAGACATTTAGGATCTGCAGTAACTGGCAAGAAAGGTACATTTCCCTGCCCTAATTGTAAGGCATGTTCTTCTATTTCTTCAGACATTTTCTTTAGTCATCCAGTTTCTGGACATGTTTTTTCCCCCAGGTTCATAGCCATTTGCAGGAGCAGCAATTTGGTCTACTTGGCCATGTGCTGTTCCTGTAGTGGTTTCTATGTTGGGAAGACTACATGCCAGTTCAGGGCACGTACACTTGAACAGTTAGGTAACATTCATAATAATGTTTTGACAAATGCTTTAGCCAATCATGCTGTGTCCTTTCCAGGACACAATATATTTAGATTTAGAGTTTTACAGTTGCTTTCTCCCAGTGTTAGAAGGAGTGATTTTAATAACTGTGTAGAAATGTGAGTTGAAATGGATCATTTCTTTGTAGGCACATTTTATTTATTTATTTATTTATTTATTTTACATTTGTTGACTGGGCTAGTCTAACTGGAAATATATCCATTTTCAGTAGAGGCCCGGGAAGATAAGCTCCGAGGATGTAAAAATATAATCACATTATAAAAAGATTAATTTGTATGTTAAACATTTCAAGAGAAAAAAAACAGGGAGTAATCACAGTGGTCGTTTGTTCATAGAATAGTGCTAAGTATACAAATGTAATTAATACAAAGCAAATGTAGTTGCAATACAACATATTAAAAGATAGCAGCTGAGTTAGATAATATGTTGGTAAACAGGTTGACATAGAGAAGGAAAACAAAAAGTAGGATCTGTAATAATCAGTATAAGAGTTAAAAACTAGTCTGCTTAAAGAAAGTAAGAGGATGTAAGTAAAAAAAATCTAGAAAGGTCAAGGTCAGTTTGTTAAGAAAAGGAACAAGAATAATTGAGAAGACGAGAGTAGGTAGATCCAAGGAAGAAAGGTGGTAGATCAGTCAGGTTTGGTACGGGGCACAACCAGTGTGTTCTGAGAACAAGTTTCAGTTTGTTTTTAAAGAGTGATATAGAGGGAAGAGAGGAAAGTTCATCAGGAAGAAGGTTCCAGGGTTTTCCAACAGTATTAGAGAAAAGAGAATCCCCAGCCCTGTTGTTTGATTTACAAATATTTACAAGAAGTTTATGTGATGATCGTAAGGTCTTTAGATTGTTGTAGGGGATAATGAGGGTAGATAGTATAGGGGTATTGGTAGGATGGTAAAGGGTTTTGTGTGCAATGGTAAGTTGGTGGAATTTAAACTGATTTTGTAATTCAAACCATCCTAGCTGCTTTAGATTAAAACAGTGGTGGGTTCTAAAAGGTTACCTGTAGCAAATCTGGCTGTGTTATTGTAGGCATTTTCCATTTTATTAAGGTTGTTTTAGAGAGATTAGTGTATATGGGTGAGGCATAGAGGAGAGTAGAAATTAGATAGGTGTGAGCAATAGTTATTCTAGCTGCAGGAGAGAGAAAGGGTTTGATCCTATAGAGAGAGCCCAGTTTTCTATTAACAGATTTTAAGGTATTATTAATATGGGTGTCAAAGTTAAGGTTGTTATCTATGGTGATACCAAGTAGTTTGGTAGTTGAGTCTGGGGATATAGGAGTACTGCTACTGGATGTTACTGTGAAGTCTATTGGGGGGACTTACAAGTAGGAGTGAAAAGGAGGAGTTTAGTTTTTTTGGGGTTTAGAAGGAGACAGCATTGAGTAAACCATAGTTCAACTGTGCTAAAGACCTTTTGGGTAAGGGAGTGAAGTTCAGATATTGATGTGGCTGACCATATAAGTGTCGAATCATCTGCATATTGTATGCATGTAGCTTGGGGGATTGCTAGGTGAAGGTCATTGATAAATATAGAAAATAGGAGAGGTCCTAATATGGACCCTTGGGGGACCCCTATGTTGATGAGTAGCTGGGTGGATAGAATATTGTGCCATAGCACGGCCTGTTGTGTGTTATCCAGATAGGATTGGAACCATTTTATAGCAAATGCATCTAGTGACAGAGATTTAAGGATTTTTATAAGTAACTGGTGATTTACCATATCAGACACCTTAGACAGATCTATAAACAGTGCAGAGGAAAGCATATTAAGGTTTCGGTTTTTGTTGATACAATGAGTGAAAGAAAGAAGGGCGGTAGTAGTGCTGTGTGAAGGTCTGAAACCATGTTGAGAGTTGGAAAGTAAGTTATTATGGATTAGATGGTCTAGCAATTGTTTATGGATGCATTTTTCCATGATCTTTGCTAGGGGAGACAGTAGGGCTATGGGACAGTAATTGGAGAGTTCAGTGGATTTACCACCCTTATGAAAGGGGATAATATGGGAGACCTTCCATATGCTAGGGATATGTCCTTTAGTGATTGTTCTATTGATAAGAATGGAAATGGGGTAAGCAATAGATTTGGCTACCTTTTATAGGTATTCAGCGGGTATTTGGTCAGCTGAAGGAGTGCATGGTTTAGGTTTTTGGATGAGGGCAAGAATATATGCAGTTGGGACTGGTTGGAAGAGAAGTGGAGGGGGTAGGTTAGTTATATAGTTGGATATAGGTAAGTCTTGAGTGGATAGCTGACTGGCAAGGTTTTGAATGGCCTCAGTGAAAAAGGTATTAAAGGCATTAGCAGTCTGCTTGGGATTCTCCTGGTCTGTGCCTTGTGGGTTTGGTGTGATGGATTGACCTGGGTGTAATAATTGATTAATACTTGCCCAGAATTTTTGTGGTTGATTATGTTGGGTTTGTTGGAATTGTAGGTAGTAGTTTCTTTTGTCAGATAGTACTGCTTTTTTAGTTTCATTTCTTAGTTGCCTGAAGTTTTGTTGATCTACTGGGTTTTTAGTTGATTGAGATTTGTTCCAGTATTGAATTTTGGAATTCTACTCAAGCCTGCTTTGGTAATGAGGCAGTGAATGTCATTGGTTAATTTTCATTGTTTTATTAGTAGCCAAGGTTGATTGGTTAGTTTTTTGTTTTAAATTGAATGTATTTTTTGAGTTTTTATATGGTCTGATGAAGCAGCAATCCTGCAAAAGTGCTAACCTGTTGTAATAAATTCTTACTACATTGTGCTTTCGTGTTCTTGTTTGTGCACCGTGTTGGTTGACTCACATTTTTATTATTTTACACTTGTTAAGTTTGTGAGTCACCTTGGCAGTTGGCTTGCTTATTTTTGTATTTTTATCTCTTCTGTTGCCAGCTTCCTTGCACATGGTATTCTGAGACAGTACAAAATGCCTAATGCTCACCAACAAGCAACTACTACTGGACTAACATGACAGTGATTTGTGACAGGTGTAATTATCCTTGTAACCTAGAGGACATCTTCACCCAGGCTGTGTGTATAGGTAGTACGCAACACATAACCTATAACCTCTGAAAGATCACACTCAAGTGATATACACAGCGGTTGTAAAAAACAAGCAAAAACAAAAACAAACCAAAAACCCACTACACAAGCTTCCAAGAATTAAGACTTAATAGCTTTGGCAGCAATCCACTAACACAATTGTACCATACTGGCATAGCTCAGTTAGTCATCAGTCTGTAGACTGCAAACCTTGCTCTGCCACAAAGTTACATGTCCAATCAGAAATGTCCTGGAAACTGGTGACTCCATTGTCAGGCACACTGACTGTATACTCACATGATTGGACAAAGGGAGGGTGACAGATGTCTTTTCATTAACCAGGATCTACAACATGGTGAGAGCTCTATGGTTCCACAAACATTACAGATATAACTGTGATCTGGTTGTGGCTCATACAGATGGGAATTACTTGAGGTACTCAGCCCTGAAGGACATTCAGAAAGAGACCTGCTTCAGCTCATTATACCCATGCCAAATGCAGGCAAGACTCTGTCAATGAATGAACTCTTACCCTTGCCCAGAATGATGCTCAGATATACAGATATGTTAATAAGCTTTACCAATTAAATAAGCAGTGTTTGCCATGGGGTGGGGGGTGAATCCAGTTTGTGTCACCTTTACATAGATAATCAACTGCCTAACTTCATCATAAATGACCTACGCCTTCCACTCCATGGCTTCCACATACTGGCCAAAGCACATGCTGCCCCTGTAGTGCCTTTTAAATCAAAGTTCACCTTCTTGATGTTTCAACATAACAAAACAGTTTGCAGTAAATGTCAGGCTGGACCATAGCAGTATTGCTTTGCCCAGTGCCAAATATCTTAACAATAAATTGTGGATCTTAAGGCTCTTCCACAACATGAACACATCCACATCTGTGTTGTAGCAGAGACTTAGTTTCACTGTAAAGACATTGCTCCCTCTTTACTGGGTTTCAGTACCTGTCACACATTCAGATGTGCTGGAAGTATCAATATTTCTCAGAAATCCAATTATCTACATGACCCACAAACAGAAATTACTGAACTTCAAATTATTCCAAACAAGGTAAATTGTCATCTCATAGCCTGTTATAGGTCATCTTCCATGTCTTTGGAGAAACACAAAGGTTCCTAAATGCACTGATTGGACGATCCTTTAATAAAAATACATTTTGACCTATGTGACAATGGTTGGGTATGTCCAGAGACTCCTAAACTTGGTAAATGCTAACTCCCTTGCAAATATAACTCATCCTCACTAACATCACACATAGTTGCACTGCTCCTATCTTATTCTCATCTTTTGTGATATCCAACCAAAAATCAATAATCTTGTCCATTAGGGTTTATAAAACCACCATGATGAACACTTCTGAATTCAAGGACTTTAAAATGGCAAACCTGTTAAAATTATATGATGACATCTCAAAATTCAGCTGCCATCTTTCCATCCTCCATGTAGCCTCACCAATTAAGTTTACTGCCATCTATAAACCAAGCAGTCTCAGTCAAAACCAAATAAACTGAGGAATGTAAAAATTACCATCTTGGTGTAATGCCAGCATTAATAAGCTCTATAACAAAATAAAATAAAAAATAAAGACTATAATAAATCAAATTTAGACCAATTAAAGACTCAATCAAAAAGATCAGCAAAATTCTGAAAAGTTACCATAAGGAAAATCAAAGCAAATTGCAATTTTAAATTAACTTCCAAAGGCAAGAATGATCATAAATCCTTCTTTAATTATACTTAGATTAAATGTAACATCCACAATACCAAGAATTAACTTATAATAGCATTACACACTCCCACCCTAAATACATTTTGACATACTTGCAGATAAATTTAATTCCAACTTCACATCAGAAACAGTCACTGAAATGCCACAAATGTGTTTTATTTATTTGTTTAGTTTGTTTACTGGGGTGGTACACCAATCACAATAAATTTTGCAGGTACAGCTGGGGTGAAGAAATTCACAAAAAAAAAAAAAAAAAAAACAGAACAATTTCACAAACAGCAATCATAGAAGGTTGATATAATATGTCAGTACTATTAACAGAGTAGAAAAACAACTGTGAATTAATTTTAATAGTAAATATGGAGAGGGAAGCATCAGGTAAAACAGCAGGTCAAAGTAAGAGTGATACAGATGGGAAGAGAATTAGGTTATCTGTCCAGTGCAAAAGCACTTGCAGTCAGATTTTTGAAGGAGGTTTCTTTTGAGTTGAGTAATGAACATGTGGAAAGAAGACACTTCTTTCTGATCTGTGTGTGTGTGGGGGGGATTGCCAGAGTTTGAGTGCAACAATGGAAAAAGAATGGTCAGCACAATGCAGTTTGGCTTGGAATGCCTGGAGTGAGGGAGTTAGGTATTTGGTAGAGATTGTGGAGGTTGTAGGGTTGGCTTCATTATGGAGTTTGGCTGTAAGAGATTGGAAGGCAGCTGGCTGAAGTAGTTTAAAAGTAAGAGTCCCAAGGAGTAGCTCAGCTATGTAGGAGACTGGCAGTCATTTGGCTTTGGAGAGGGTGACACAGTGGTGTTCCTGAGGTGGGGATTCTGGAAATGAATCATAAAATTTCATTTTTGATGGTCTGTAGAGTGGATTAGTTTTTTTAGAGGCTGTGATAGGGAGCACTTACTAAAGCTAAGTAAGGTGGACTCCTTTACCTATTGCAGCTTTAGATGGTCTGGAGAGAAGGGGAGATATTTTCCAGGACCAGAACAAAAGAAAACTGGTCTTTTACCTGATGTTTTCTAAGTGGCTTTGGAAGTTAAGTGACTGGTCTAGCCATTAACCTTAGTATTTAAAGGATGTGGTTGTTTCCATTGGGGAACCATTGTGATCTGCAATGTTGAGATTTTTGGAGTTTTTTCAGCTTTTTTGAGGTTTCAAATATTATACTTTTTGTTTTGGAGGGATTTAGGAGTAGCTTACGGTTGTTTAGCCATGAATTAAGGGAATGGAGGTCTGGCTGAAGCTGGGTTTAAATAGCTGTCTTCCTTCTCCCAAGATTATTATTATTGAACATGTCCTTATTGCACTGTCTAAATCAAAAGCTACCACCTCTATGGACTCTGACAGTATACTTGATTACTTAATTAAATTTATAAAACTGTTCAGCTTAAGCATGATCACAGGTTGTGTGTCTCAGGTTATGAAAATGTCTATTGTTGTGCCCCTCCATAAAAGGCCCCCACCTCAGATCATAGGAACTATAGGTTATTCAGCATAAAACACCTAATCTGTAAAGCCATGTAATGTTATTATAAAAAAAATCATAACCTTCAGTATGAAAAAATCTTATTTGCTGTACACCTTTTATCAAAGGGAGATCTTGAACCAGATTCCAAAAGACTCATTCTTAATGTAAGTGACTTACTTCAGTGTAAGCCTGCCCTGATTCCAAAAGAGTCACTCTCAGTGTAAGTGACTTACTTTGGTGTAAGCCTGCCCTAATTTGAAAAGACTCACTCAGTGTAAGTGACTTACTTTGGTGTAAGCCTGCCCTGATTCCAAAAGACTCACTCTCAGTATAAGTGACTTGCTTTGGTGTAAGCCTTCCCTGATTCCAAAAGAGTCACTCTCAGTGTAAGTGACCCCGATTCCAAAAGACTGTCTCTCAATGTAAGTGACTTACTTCTGTGTAAGCCTGCCCTGATTCCAAAAGACTCACTCTCAGTATAAGTGACTTAGGTTACCCTTAGTACGTCAAAAGGCCACTACATTGAATTCTACTTCACCGACATGGCAGAAAATCGACAAATGAAGAGCTGAAGTTTCCCACATGATAAGTTACCATTTGGCCATCCACCTGAACTTTGCCCCATACCCCAGCGGTAGTGCATTCTCGGAGTTGGAATATTAAGTTAGGGGGTTTGGGGGGAGAACCCCCCACATAGGTGGGTGTGTAGTCGGTTTAATGGCAGTTTTTCAGTTCTGGATGGCCAAACGGTAACTTACCATGCGGGAAACTTTGACTCTTCATTTGTCAATGTTATGCCATGTCGGTGAAGTGGAATTCGATGTAGTGGGCTGTCAACATACTAAAGGTAACACAAGTGACTTACTTAGGTGTAAGCCTGACATAATTCTAAAAGACTTGCTCTCAGTGTAAGTGACTTATTGAAGTGTTTCCCTCACGAGTAAATCACTTACACTGACAGCAAGTCTTTTGGAATCTGGCCGCAACTTCTTAATTTAGTAGACTTCTTTGAGAATGTCACTTAAACTGTAGCTCTCACCCATGTAGTTCATATAACCTAACTTGATCTGGCCAAGGCACTTAACACCCAAAGTTCTTAACTAAGGAAGATCTACAGACTAAAGAATATCAGCTACCAGACAAGCTTAAAAAATCTATCCTTGTGCTTTGTCTCTTGTCCTGCACAGTAATTTATGTTTAGCATTCCTTGGCATTAAGGACTCATCACTCCTTTATCTCTTACATCTCCACAAGACAAATGGCTCCAAAAATACTCAGATTGAAGACTTGCCTCTCTGTCAACAAGACATGCTGGAGGAACAAATTTATTACTCAGTACTTCATTTATATCGGGTATAATATTTCAATACATGTAAAATGGAGTGACTTCCTCACTTCCTTTAAAGTCTGCATTTCTGATTGGGCAGCCATAATTCCTCCTGGACCTAACTTGTCTTGTCCATCTGAAGGCAGCACGTGCCCTGTGAAGCTGAGTATTAGCAAAGTGATTATACTCAATTTATTGAGTCTGCTTTGTAAACTTTATGAATCTATTAATGTGTTTCCAGCTGACAGGTGCAATCCCTTGAATATGTCCTGGATCTGAGCCCAGGACCTCCTTTTGGTGCACAATGTCTGATACATATTGTGTAGCATACTCTAAGTGGTATCTTTACAAGCTTTCCATAACACCTTCATTAATTCATTTCAGAATAGAAGAGTAGCAGTAGTACTTCAAAATTCCTCCAGATTGCCAGGTTCCTTACTCTAACAGAGAGACTGAATCCAGCTACAATGTGAAGCAACATCAAATCTGTAGCTTGCATTCATGATCTCAGCCTTTTGGTCACCACTGAAAGCTCATAATGATAGGTAAGGATGGGGACATAGACTATGCAGTAAATTGAGAGCTTCATTTTATGACAAAGCTGTTGTTCATCATCAGACACTGAGGCAATGGGTGCATTATGTCTGCCACTGCAACCATCTGCTGGTCAGTCATCAGATGGTCCCTCTCTACCTTCTCTTATGAATGTGATCTCAAGAAACTTGGACTCTTCCACCTGAGTTAGCTGCTTTCCCACATCTGCAGAGGACAGATTACTGTTTCTTGGAAAGGGCCATAACCTCTTTTGCCTTTATCTTAAAGGCAAATGACAGCATGATAGCTTCATGCAGAGTTATTTTCTTAAGCATTTTATTTAAGAAAATTGGGCACTTTTCAACCTAGTTACTTTTTAGCACTGTCTCAGTCTAGAAAGCTGCTTTGCAGATGAGTGCTGTAACCAACAAGCAGTTGCCAGGTTTGTGACCAGAGATTTATTTTCACTTGTTCTAAGGAGTTTTGGTTATGGTTCATTGTTAAGGATTGGGAATTACTGATAAATTCAACAACTTGGAAAATCATTTATAGAACTGCTATGGGACAAGACCAGCTTATTAAAATGTGTATTAATTTCAGTTTATTAATGACGCTATAATATGATTGTTAAAAAGCAAATATAATTTGTATGTAGGGCTGGGAAAAATACAGCTTCATAAGCCACAGTATTGCTGTCTTTTAAATTGCATTCTTTTAGTATGTAATAAGAGAGAATAGGACGTGTTACAGTTACTACAAAAGGAATTTGTTAGCCTGACTCCTCCAGGATGAGTGCATTGTTGCTAGTGTAGGTTTGAAACATCCAAGGTCAGAAACAAGACCCCTTGGAAGCAGGTGGCTCATGTATAGGAAGATGTTCACGTAAAGTCTGAGGTGAAAATCATGAGGGATAAGGACATTTGCAAAGTTTTCTATAGGACACAATCATTGTAACATAATGCAATTGCATGACCAGTTTCATAAGAAAATGTATAAAAATACATTTTTTGTATGTAAAGTAAGAATGCTTCATCAAGGGCTATGAAGACTGACTCCCAGCACTGTAAGAATACAATTTCTGTTTGCACATCCTGAAGTGTTGTTCCTGACTAAAGGCATATAAGGTAAATTCTTAGTGTTATTTATTTATGACTATAACAATTTGGTGCAGTGACTCAGATCTGAACTTTGGTATTGGTGCAGGGCAGTTCTGGAATAGAGCCCATCACAGAGTTTCTTTGAATTCCACACTGCTTTGTATGGAATAGTCAGAGACTCAGATGTGCAGCTATTCAGGGTGTGCAAACATACTAGCCTTGGCAGGAAAATTGTTTTGTAAGGGGAAAAGGGTTGGTTTGTGTTTTTTTCTTCTTTCTTTCTTTTTTTTAGACAATTTTAGCAAATGTAAGTGCATGACTGTGTTTGTAGTATAAGTGCATGACTGTGTTTTTGTTTGACTGAGTGGTTGTTAGGTATACAAGTAATACTGGGAGGACCTCACACTAAATGAGTATAATAAATGTATGTGCACATACAGTAAAGGACAAATTAACACAAGGAGGTAGCTTATGTTGAGGGCAGTACTCTCGGGATTGAAAGGTAAGAAGTATGAGTGATGTTTTTATTTCTGTCAGTGTATAAATTTATGAGATAAAAGAAAGAAAAAGTTAAAAATAAAGTTAAAACAAGTTTGTGAGCCCACCGCATAATTGGGATGTAGACTGTAAAGTTAAAACAAGTTCATGAGCCCACTGCATGATTGGGATGTAGACTATACAACAAGTTCATGAGCCCATACCATGATTGGGACGTAGACTATATACTGTTAAAAGAAATTCATGACCCTACTGCATGATAGGACATAGATGTATGCATTGTTAAAATAAATTCATGATCCCAAAGCACCCTGGACTTAAGAATGTGATTGTGTGAAAGTACCCTCAGAGGGTCTGAAAGAGTGGCCAGTTCTAGACACAGTACCTATTCGCCCCGTTATCTCAACCGCAATGCTGGAGCTGTAACTTTTGAGCTTATGCAGGGATGAAAGCAAGGGGGTGCTGTGGGAAAAGGCTGATCGAAACCTCTCCTCTGTTGTACACCAACAGACTTCCTACCTTTTCCTCCCTGTATGGTGTGTGGATTACTACAGTTATTTTCTGTCTTTGGAACTGCCAGGATCCAGGAGTTGTAAGGTAAGCCTAACATTTTTATTATTACTAATTTATAAAATAAGAAAAATGGGTGCAAAGATAAGCAAGCAAGATCAAATCCCTAAAAAGGGAACACCTGCATATTTTATGTATTTTAACTATGGGAAGGAAAGTTGTAAATATTTGCATGACTGGTTTCAGCTTACTAAGAATTGTGCTGGTGGAGTATTTCCATTAAATGGAACTTATGATAAGACTAAATTGCTGACATTGAAAGGTATTTTGGAAGAAAAGAAAAGCAAAGTAAGTGGGGAACAAATGACAGCATTTTATTCTTGGTACAGTGAAGCACTTAAAAGGGAAAAGGAGTCAACATTAAGAGGGTTGCAGAATGTTAATAAAAACTTGTTGCAACAAGTAAAAGAGGTTAAAAAGGCAGCACAGACCATTAAAAAGGGATCCCTTTATCCTGTATTTGCAGATTTGGAACAAACAGAGGATGGCCAAAAAGCAGAAACTTCTAAAGAGGATGATAATCCTCCAGTAGCTACAGCACCCCCACCCCCATATGCACCAGTATGATTACCTCCTGTACAAGACTCTGTTGTTTCTCAGACTCCTACCTTTTGGTCTACTGCCCATTGGACACCCAGTTTGCGTAATACTGGTATATCTCAGACTGGTTCCCCTGTTCAATCTTCATCTTCTGAACAGGCATCTGCAGTTGAGGGGGGTTCTTCCTATCCTTCTCAGATAGCGTCTACTTCCCCAATAGGGGCATTAGTATTTGACACTCTTGTATCTCACCATACACGCTCACATGACAGGGTACAACAAGAGATTACAACCTCCAGAGGGGATCTATTGGCACCTCTCAGGGAAATTTGGGGGGCTAACAATAGGAAACTTGTTCGCCGTCCTTGGACCTCTGCTGATTTGCATATTATGTCTAAAAATTTTTCAAATATTAGAGAAGATCCATTAAAATTCAAAGAAGAATTAAAAACTATAATAGAATGTTACAATCCTACTTTGACAAATTGAGGGTAGTTACTTCAGATGAAATAAGAAAGCAGATACTGGAGAAGGCTAAAATAATGGATTTCACTCTCATAGGGAATGCATTAACAAATAAACTAACAGCATTGCTAGACAAGATTACAGATGTGTGTCAAGTTAGGACTGACTGGTCTAAAATATAGGCATGTAAACAAAATAAAGGGGAAGCCCATGCAGACTATTTGAGTTGCCTTAAAACAGTATTTGCTAGACATTCAGGAATACCAGACCCAGAAGAGCAAGCTAAGCCAGCTATTGCAGCAGCCTTTGTGCTGGATCTGCAAGCTCCTGTACAAAATCAAATAAAGTAAGTGCTCATATACTGGCAAGGATAGGACTTAGTGTTTTTATTAAGTGCTGCAAATCACTGTACAGAGTATCAGGAAAAACAAAGGAAGGATACTGAGGATAAACTGTTAACTTTACAAATCAGGCAGCTGGAAACCCTAGGGGTCGAGTTAGAAGCAGGGGAAGGTGTATAGGAATTGCTAGAGGATTTACAAAAGTGCTGGTCAAGTGGAACAAGGTGCAGCTGGTTGGCAACAACAAGCTGGCAGTGCCCCCCCTCCAGTTTCATCTAATACATCTTGCTTTAATTGTGGAGAAGCAGGACTTTGCAGAGGGGAGTGCCCACACAGGCAAATGCAAAGAGTTCAAGCCACTTGGACTGAGTGACAACCAAATTATAATAATGCAGTTTTTCCTCCACCACCTCCTCTGATTGAAATGATTCAGGAAGCTCCATACTGACTAGGTCAAGAAAATAATACAGAAGTGAATCTTAACCCTCTACTGCCAATATATCAACATGGGCCCTACGTTAAGATAAAAATAAATTCAAAGAAAACCCCATTTCTGGTGGACACTGGGTCAGTGCTAAAACTTACTTCAGATAGTCAAACACCAGTATCAGAGCATAAAGTAAAGGCAGTTGGAGTAACAAATACTATGGTTACGTATCCTGTTTCAGAACCCATCCCCATTTCTTTAGGTCTGATTGAAGAAAAGCATTCTTTTCTTTTGAGTACTACTACACCAGTAAACCTACTGGGAAGAGATGTGTTATGTAAGCTGGGTTGTACTATTTACTGTACCCCAGAAGGGGTGTATCTAAATGTTCCAACAGAATCAGAGGAGGAAGTATTGGCAGTTTTAGCAGATGCTGAGGAACAGCCTGCTGGAAGCATACAGACAGATGGAGAGTTACTACAGCAGGTACCTGCCAAATTGTGGGTTAAGCATGCAAATGAAGTAGGTATACTGAAGTCAGCAGGACCAGTAAAAATAAAATTAAATCCATCAAAACCTCTCCCAGAGTTCCACAATATCCATTAAAGCCAGAAGCAGAGCAGGGAATCAAACCTGTAATTCAGTCTCTAATACAGCAAGGAATAATACCAGTTAAAAGCCCTTGTAATACTCCTATTTTTCCAGTAAAAAAGCCAAAAAATAATACTTATAGATTTGTACAAGACTTAAGGGCTGTAAATAATGCAGTATTACCTACTTTTCCTGTTGTTTCAAATCAGCAACAATTCAGAGCTGCATACCACCTACAGCTAGCTACTTTTCTGTGACAGGTTTATGTTCAGCATTCTTTTCTATACCTATTCACCCTGACAGTCAGTTTCTGTTTGCTTTCAATTATCAGGGACAGCAATATACCTGGTCATGGTTCCCACAAGGATATACTAAATCTCCTTCATTATTTTCTCAAATTCTAAAAAAGGATTTGGAGAATGTGACATTTCCGGGTGGGTCTGTGTTAGTACAATATGTAGATGATTTATTAATAGCATCAAACTCCTTTCAGCGATGTCAGTAGGATACCTTGCATCTTCTGACTATCCTTGCAGAAAAGGGACACAAAGTGTCTAGAGAAAAAAAAAACTATAACTGTGGTCATCTCAGGTACTTTATCTTGGTTTTTTAATATCCCAGGGTAGCAGGCAAGTGTTACCATCTCATATTAATGATGTCCAACTAATCAGAGACAGCTTAGGTCTTTCCTAGGTATGCCAGGATACTGTAGTCAGCGAATCCCTAACCATGCAGAAATTGCCAAACCTTTGACAAATCAATTAAAGCAGGATATGTCAGCGCCTCTCCTTTGGAACAGTGAAGAGGAAAATTCATTTCAGAACTTGAAGCAAGCTTTAGTTACTGCCCCAGCTTTGAGGTTACCAAATTATAATAAGCTTTTTATTTTATTTTGTCGTGAAAGAAATGGATTTGCTCAAGGAGTATGTGCACAAAAACATGGAGACAGCTATTGTCCATTGGCTTATTACAGCACAGCACTTGTTTCTGTTGCAAAATGTTTTCCACCTTGTTTAAAGGCAGTTCCTACTGCTGCTATTCTAGTTAATCTGGCACAATCGTTGGTGCTTGGGCATAATCTCACAGTAGCTGTGCCTCATTCTATATCATGTCTTTTACTTAAAATGAAAACTCAACCACTCTCGACTGCACGTCTAACTAGATATAAACTTACACTTCTTTCTGATCCATCTATTTCTCTGATCCACTGTCCTGTTCTAAATCCTGCATCTATGTTGCCTACTGCTGAGGATGGTGAAAAGCATGATTGTGTGTTTGTAACTATATGCTTTCTCCTAGGGAGGACTTAAAGGACACTCCTATACCCAATGCTGACATGCATCTGTTTGTGGATGGCTTCTGTGGAAGAGATCAAACAGGAAAGTTGATTTCTGGAATAGCAGTTTGTACCAAGGAAACAATATTGTTGCAACAAAGATTAGAGGGTGTTCACTCTGCTCAAATAGCTGAGCTAGTGGCTTTGCAAAAAGCCTGTGAGTTAGCCAAAGATGAGGTGGCTAATATTTTTATAAACAGCCATTATGCTTTTGGGGTGGTATATGATTTTGGGCAACTTTGGAGAGAGAGAGGGTTTTTGACCTCTTCAGGAAATCAAATTAAAAATTCAGGGTACATGAAATAATTGTTAGATGCACTTTTGTTACCTAAAAAGCTGTTATCAAATGTTGTGCACATCAAAAGGGACAGAATGTTGTTACCAAAGGTAACAATGTGTCAGACCAAGCTGCTAAACAAGCACTAGAAGATTGTTGTAAACATCTTTGTATGTTAACGGTAACAAACTCCAACAGTAATGATGTGTTTGATTTTGCAAAGTTGTCAGCCTTTCAAGCTGAAGCATCACAAGGAAAAGTTCTGAAGTGGCTCAAGGATGGATGTAAAAAAAATCCTCTGATGGCATATGGCGACATCCGGACGGCCGACTGGTGGCACCTGCCTTTTTGCTACCTTACTTGGTAAGGGCATATCATCTACCAGCCCATACAGGTAAGACAGCTTTATTTAATCAAATTACCCAAAGTTGGTATGCCCCTCATGTCTCCTCTTTGGTACTTCAGTATGTACAAAATTGTAGCATTTGCTTGGAATATAACATAAGCAAACATGCCAACAGCAAATCTGCATGTTTACCTCTACCCTGGGGACCTTTTGTTAATACACAGCTGGATTTCATCCAGATGCCTAAGAATAATAATTTACAATTTATTTTGGTGGTAGTGTGTATGTTCTCAGCATGGGTAATTACCCATGTCACAAAGCTGATGCAGTCACAGTTATTAAAAAAATATCTGATTATATACCGAAATTTGGTATACCCAGCATTGTTAACAGTGACTAGGGAACTCATTTTAATAGTAATCTGTTTAAAGAGTTATGTAAAGCTTTTAATACTAAGTTGAGTCTTCACTGTCCCAACCATTCTCAGTCATCTGGGTTAGTAAAACAGGCAAACAGGACCCTTAAAAATAAAATTTCAAAGATTTGTGCTGAAACCCACTTAAAGTGGCCCGAAGCTCTTCCCTTAATATGAATATGTATGAGGGCCTCACTGTGTGCCAACAGAAAATTGAGTCCATATGAGATTTTAATGGGGAGACCCATGGCCCTTACAACTACCCACTCCAGTGTGAAATGCTGAGTTAACTTTGTCAGATGATGCTATGATTTCTTATTGTAGGAAACTCATTAATATCTTGCAGCAATGTCATTGAACAGTAAGAGCAGCATTACCAATGCCTCCTGACCAACCATGTCATCAACTACAACTGGGTGATTGGGTGTATGTGAACATTTTTCAGAGGAAAAACTGTGTGAGCCCAAGGTGGAAGGGGCCTTTTCAGGTCCTGCTCACCACTTTGACTGCAGTTCACTGTGCAGGACTACCAACGTGGATCCATTCATCTCATTGCAAGAAGACCTGTAGTGTGGGGACCCCAGACGAATCATCGCAGCCAACAGAGGGTGATCAAGGTGTGACAGATAAATCATCTGCCCATTGAGAAGGTCAGCTTCAGTAGCAGTCCATGATGAATCCAGTGACAACAGGTACTTTTGCTTTGTTTCTGCTGCTGCTGCTGCTGTTCCCTTCTATAAATGGGTCGAGAGAAAACAGTTTCTAGCTGGTCCTTCAGCAATATGCCAAAAATCTAAACAAAATAAACTGCTGGATATGTTCACATATGCCTCATCATTCCAAGGCAGGGATTCCTATGATTCACATCCCTGCATCACAGGTATCATTTGAAAAGGACCTTAATGACATCAGCTTAACCTGGTGTAATGTAACTGATTTTTCAAAGGTTGTGTTTCTTCAACTTGCAACCACACATCATGGAGATGCATGTTATGCCAAAATGGGACTGTACCAGTAAATAAAAGCAAATGTAATGACACCAGGCATGAAAATGTGTTAGACTCTTTGCACTTAAAAAGCTAAGACTGGGGCATAATAAGTGATCGTTACTACATCTGTGGTGATCGTGCCTACCCCTGATTGCCTACAAACTGGTCTGGATGTTGCTTTGTAGGCTATATTACTCCTGCTATTTAACATTTCGAACACCCACCAGCAGGTTGACTGAAAAATGAGCAAGCAGTCCACTGGACAGAGCAAGTATTTTCAATTTTTAATCCTGGGTATGGAGTGCAAAGGACAATGCTTGAAATCACCATACTTGCCCAAATTCTACAGAAGGTGGTCAACAAAACTTTACATCACATCAGGATGGCAAATCGAGAAATGACTGAAATGCAGACTGTGGTGTTACAAAATCAAATGGCACTTGATATAATGCTTGCAGCAAAAGGGGGATCATGTGCCCTCACAGAGAGTCGTTGCTGTTCATATATTAGTGACTATCATGATGAACAGGAAAAACTGGCAAATTTCATGGAACAAAGAGCCAAAAAGTTGGACAGCACATCCAAAAATTGAACACTTTTTGGATGGTTGGGCAGTATTTTTGGTAACCTGGAAACTAGCATAATCCAGGGTATTGTCATTGTACTTTTTATTATATTTGTAATCATTTTGGCATTTTCTATTCTAAAGGCTGTGATTACAAGATGTTTAACCTCACCTGCACATGGAATGCCACTGCATGCACAAATCAGTGACAGTTCTATTTTGACAAAAAATGATGACGGCTACTATGATGCTGAGGCATATTTTGTCAAGTTAAGAAAAATAAAAATATAATTATATGTATGGTATGACACTAATAGTGTCAGAGGGAGGAAACTGTTATGGGACAAGACCAGCTTATTAAAATGTATATTAATTTCAGTTTATTAATGATGCTATAATATGATTGTTAAAAAGCAAATATAATTTGTATGCAGGGATGGGAAAAATACAGCCTCATAAGCCAGGGTATTGCTGTCTTTTAAACTGCACTCTTTTAGTATGTAATAAGAGAAAATAGCACATGTTAAAGTTACTACAAAATAAATTTGTTAGCCTGAATCCTCTAGGCTAGGAGTACATTATTGCTAGGGTATGTATGAAACATCCAAGGTCAGAAACAAGACCCCTTAGAAGCAAGTGGGATCATGTATAGGAAGGTGGTCACATAAGGGATGAGGACATTTGCAAAGTTTCCTATAGGACACAGTCATTGTAATGTAATGAAATTGCATGACCAGTTTGGTAAGAAAATGTATAAAAATATTTTTTTTTGTATGTAAAGTAAGAATGCTTCATCAAGGGCTATGAAGATTGACTCCCAGCACTGTAAGAATAAAGTTTCTGTTTGCACATCCTGAAGTGTTGTTCCTGACTAAAGGCATATAAGGTAAATTCTTAATGTTATTTATTTATGACTATAACAGAATGTTATAGAAAATGTCTGACAGCCAGATATTACTGTTAGTGAATTCCATCCAAACAACAAAAAGGACTTTGTCAGCCCTACAAGTGGGGACTGAGTGAGGTAATGGGGGAATTGGGCAGATGTCAGCAATAGAGGGTGAGTGGATAAAAGGGAAAAGAGTTAAGAAATTGGATGAAAAAGAAATCTGATAAAATAATTAAATTTTAGCATGGCCTCATGGGTGTGTTTTTGTTAACAGTGTACTCATTTTTTGAAATTCTGCTCTCCCCATTCATTTACTTACTAGTGATGATTTACAGTTAAATGACCACATCCAGCATATGATATTTATTCCTTTTCTTTTTATGATTTTATTAATGCATTTAATACTTATTTTTACTCTGTGTTCTTGCACAATGTTATGTATCATTTGGCTGAAATTCAGAAAGGATTGTCATGGGCAGAAAGCCTTACCACCTTTCTGATTCATAGACCACCTTATGACTGTGGTTTCTAGCTGTGCATCAAGTGTGGACATGGGTCTCGCTAGCTGTGGTGCATGTAAATGAGGCAATCTGTAGGCATGACTAATGTTAACTAAATACGTGCTGTCTTCCCGGAAATTCATATGGCTCTAAGTTTATGCTGCCTAGTGAGAATTATAATAATTACCATGGCTGCCAGGCTGCAGGGAGCATGAATGGAGGCAGATGAGTGTGTGTGTGTGTGTGTGTGTGTGTGTGTGTGTGTGTGTGTGTGTGTGTGTGTGTGTGTGTATACATGTGTGTGTGGTCACAAAAGGTAGGTTAAGAAAGTAATATAAAATGTGTGTGTGCGTGTGTGTGTGTGTGTGTGTGTGTGTGTGTGTGTGTGTGTGTGTGTATATGACAGTGTGCATGTAGGTGAATGGGTTAGTATGTCTGTGAGTCTGATCAAGTGTTGGGGAGCTGTTTGATGTTGAGTGGATGTGTGTGTGAATATTTGAATGTGCTTTTGTGTGTGTAGAGGAATGTCTGTGCCAAAGTGATGCATGTACTGCCAGTGTAAACACTACCACCATCACAGTAGTAAAAAAAACATGAGATTCAGAGACATGCTAATGAGGCGATAATGACATCTTCACTGAGGCTAAAGCTGTTTCTGAATTGCATTTTCTATAGATTATGTAAATTGACCTACTTGGAGTAGGCAGTTTATGTGACTAGTAGGGATTCATCTGAATTCCAGAGTTTGTTATCCTAAGATTAATATGAATTACTATTTCATCCAACCTCCAAATTTTTAAATCAGCAAGTTTAAGGACTGTTGATGCAAAGAACAAATTCCATTCAGAAGAAAGATGGTATATTTGAAAAAAGTAGTGATAAATGTAGTGGTGGTATCTTAAACTTTGTCATTGCTGGATTTGTGCGGTATACTACTTTAGTATTTGTGTACTTTATGACTTGTTCCACATCATTACTTAACAGGAAGTTGTTTTGATTTCTTAGGCTAGTGACTTAACGTCATTGCATGTGGTCAGTGCATCAAAGCATGCTGTGTAATGTTCAGGAGAAAACAGCTTAAATAGAATTATAGGAACCTGTGCTAGGTTTCAGTCTGCATATGAAGTATAGGTTTTATCCATTTGGTTAATCTAGTTTCCATCTTGAAAGATAGGCAAAATCAGAGTGACAGATTTTCTATTTCAGATTGCCAGGCATATTCATATGGATTCAGCTTGTTTCAAGAGTGAGAGAAGATAGTTTCATAAATGGACAGGTTAATGTAATTCAGCAGTAACAGCTACAGCAGGGATTGTGTTGTTGAGGAATGATGCAGTGAAAATATGTGGAAAAAGGAAATTCTATAATCAGTTTTACATTTGTGGAAATGATCTGCAAAGTTGGTAAAATAAAGCTATATTTCCTGGTTAATGGCATTTCACTTTTTTCCTCCCAATGCAGTATGACTTTTATCCACTAGATGGCATATGATATGGAACATTTTTATATCCAACATTACATGCTTGTTTCAACGTGTTCTGGCAACATACTGCTTTCTTAATTCGTGGCGGCACTTGGTAAAAGATGCTACGTAGATGTAAATATTTAAGAGGTGAAATGTTTGCTAAAGGAATGAAAAAAATTTTTGTCATATGGATGTGTTTGTATATAAGTGCACCAGTATTATAAAATATTGGTTCCCCCAGTTATTTACCCAGTTGTGTACTGGTAACTGATAACTTCCATCGACATGCATTTCTTTTCTGCTTTTTATTTTCCTGCTAATACGTAAAGTGTCACTTCTAACACGTGGTCTTCTTATGTGATGTTATATGGGTTCTTTTGATCTAAGACACATATACAGTAATATTTTCTGAAATGAAAAATATGAGGATTTGTTTAAATAGATGAAGTCACATGTACCCATACTTACTTTTACTAGTTTCTTTGATGGGTGAATATCATAACATTTTAGTTCTGATGCCATTGAATGTTTCTTCACTGCATGCAAATGTCTGGTTTATTAATATGTACAGACATACCAGCAGACTTCAGAACTGACATATTTTAGTAATAATGTGTTTGTATCATGGGTTTTATCATGTCACTAACATTGTTATGACAAATACAGCACTAATGTAATAAAGCATACATCTCATAAAGTTAAGGCTATGAGCTACTAATGAGTGTCAGCCTTAAATGAGTAGCGTACTCTTTCCTTTAATATGGGGTCCATATTACTCATGTGTGACAACCCTAGCTCTGCTACTGTCCCTACCAGAAGTCCGACACGCTACTTTACCAAAAAAACTTTCCTTAACTGTACCACTAAATATGCACTCACAGACACACACATCATGACACATACAATGTAGTAGCGAAATGCTTATTCAAGCAATGGGGTAGTCGACGTATATGTATTGTGAGCATTTATACCTATTTTTTCCAAGGGATTGATAGAGTATATGTCTCTAAAAATGAAAATACTACATTGCAGTGTGAATGGTGCAACAAGTAGCACATTATCCTTTGGTATTAGAAGGCTCTGGGTTCTGTTCCCACTCCAAGTGATTGGTTTGCTGATATTGTGATGTAGTATTGTGGGGGGCCTGCACTCCTGTGTATGTTGTCCATTGGATGAGATGTTAAAAAATAACATGTTGAGACAAGGTGAAAAATAAATGGGAGTAGAGTTTGGAAGTATACAAACATGAGAACAGGCAATTTGAGAAATTTACTGCAACAGAGTGGCAAAGGTGGATGAAAGAGAAGTAGGTAGAGCAGAAAAGTTGTGTGGAAGGATTACAGCAGGATGTTAGTTGGGTGGAAATGGAGATCAGGAAGGTATTACAGAAGGAGACAAACTGTAAAGGGAAGCTATCCAGAAAATGCTTCTGGGGCTCACCCAGATTGCAAAAAGCACTTGTTATGAGACTTACACAGAATAAAGTAGTGATATAGATTTATCAAACGAAATTAAATCTTGAATCTGGAAACAAGTTAGACAACAATGAGTTGAGGGCTTTATTAGACTCCATAAATAAGAAAAATCAAAGCGAACAGGAAACAAAAGTTTATTGAACGCTTTCGTCAATTTTATGTGCTTGTATGTGCTTCTATATCGGAAAAAACAAAAATGCTTTTAGAACCCGCATTTATCAACATACTTATGATATAGATAAATGAAATATTAGAAATGCATTAGCCAAACATATCAACCTTCACCCAGGTCACTATTTCAAGTTTATAGTTCTTGAACAGATCATCATAGATGAAAGGGGTGGCCCTATTGACCATTTACTGGCGTATAAAGAACTATTATGGCAACTGAGGGTCAGTGCCACCACTAGCACAGGGCTTAATGATATGGTTTCACTTAGCATTTTTTAAAATGAAAAGCAGACTTCTGCATTTAAATATTCCATGTTTTTTACAACTATGACAAGAATGTTATTGATTTTATTTGTTCTTGGTTAAGAAAATATAGTTATAAAGAGATAAAACACCTATGGTCGAAATTTACATGACTTGCTGGTAAAATGCATTAAGGGAGCCTGTACCTTTAAAAGTGGATGTACTTTTTACAGTTTTTTTTTTAATTGATTTATTGCACTTGTTATATAAGACTCAGTGTGTAACTTGATTTTATTCTGAAGAAGTCATAGTTAAAAATTGATGAAAGTGCTCAATAAAATGTTATGTTTCCTGGTCATCAAGTTTGCTTTGTTTTTTATAGTTTTGCTCCTTTTGATTTGCCATAGACTCCATAAATGTTTTGTTGTAGAGATCTTGAGGGTATATCTATTTGGTGATCTGGTTGTTTGACACCCTGAGTTAAAATTCTGGTCTCATTGGAAGGAGATGCATTATTTTGCCTCCAGGGAAAAGTTTAAGCTAAAGTATAAACTTAAAAGAAATTTGTTTCTTGGCATATGTAGGTTCTACAGAGCTCCATAGGAAGCTGTGTATTGGTTTATGAAGGTGGGCTAGCTTTCCATTATGGGGCAAATTCCTGCTTGAGTTCCATCAGAAATGTCAGTGAGTTGATTGCATGGAGTCATCTGCAGATGTGAGCTGCTAGTATAGGGGAAGTTTAAATAGGTGTGTGTGTGTGTGTGGGGGGGGGGGGGTCTACCAGGACATAAATTGATAGTTAATGACAGGAGATATATTTGGCCTGAGATATGCCACCTCATCCAGGCATTTTCTTATATTCTGTTTCTGTATGTCAAACTGCATAAAATGTATTTGAGAGTTCTAGTCATTGTTGGAGTTATGATGGTGTTATCCTGTTTAAGTGGTGGCATGTTTCCTGGGAGTTATCAAAGTTAGAAGAATTTAAGAGTCAGTTGCAAGGGTTGCTGTTACAGTTGTGGTCCAGAAAATGTTTCCTCAACCCATGATTTTCCTATTAGGTATACCTAACAAAGGTAGTTGGCAAACTCATGAAAGAGCTCTGTTGGAGGCAGTGATGTTACTGACAAAGAAAGAAAGAACTTGGAAAGAATAGAGGATGGCTGATCTGCCTGAGATTAAGGTTGTTTGTAAGTTAGTAACTAATGTCTAGCCACAAGGCTTTATGAGTAGAAAAGGATGGTTGTTAATGGTATATAAATAAATGTCTGCCCTAGCTGCAACTACAGGAAGTTTAAATGTGAGAACTGAATGTTTGGGGGTAAATGGATGACATTTTGGAAAGTTTTTCCCACATCGGCTCAAAAGAAACTCTTATGGGATGCCTTCCCTGGCAGCTTCTGTGTTTCAGATGTGATGGTGTAGCTGTAACAATTGATTAGTCTGATGGTGAAGTCAAGACTCTCCCTGTGTTTAAATCAAGCTAAGATATGATGTGATTCAAAGACGAGGGTGCTATGTGCTGCAATATGTATGCATACACTTTTCTGTCCTTCATGTGTAAGACATTTTAACAGTGTGTTTATGCATACACCTTTCTGACCTTCATGTGTAAGGCATTTTAACAGTGCGTTTATGCATACACTTTTCTGTCCTTCATGTGTAAGACATTTTAACAGTGCGTTTATGCATACACCTTTCTGTCCTTCATGTGTAAGGCATTTTAACAGTGCGTTTTTCTCAAGGCACAGACACTACAAAATGCATATGCTATGTATAATTATTATAGTACTATGACACGTGATAACTGATCCAAGTGTCTGCTTTTGTATAAAAATGTATGTTTAAAAAAGAAATGCTTTCCTGGGTAATAAATATTTCTAAGAGCAGATTTATATTGATGATCAATACTGAAATAAAGGGAGGTTTCCAATGTTTAATGTCTAAAAAAAAGTTTTCCTTTGGTCACCATTTCACAACCAAGACAAATTGCAGGACTGTACTGTCTGTAGGAGTCCCACAATGTAAAGGAGTGCCACTTCAGTCCAGCCAGACAGAGAAGAAAGAACAAAGATCTGGAATGCTACTTTACCTCTTATAGTCTAGAAGTTTCAAAGGGTGACCATTGCTGGGGTTGGCAGGATTGTTCCCTGTGGGATCCTGGTCAGAGTAAGACTGAGAGAAGAAGGAAAGGGATTAGGGACTTGGAAGCCAGTCTTTAACTAAAGCTCTTTCTTTCTTAATCCATCTCCATGTTTCCTGTGTGTTCTGCCCTGGCTAGTGAGGCATCAAGCTTTAACACTTAAGTAGCCACTGATTCTGAGGAAAGTGAGAGGTGTGCCACTGGCAGCTGTGTTTTCTTTTGGACTGGAGTCTCAGGATTGCATCATTGATCCTTGGACCATCCAGTTAAGTATGACAGCCCTGCTTTAATGAATGAGTCCTTACGTCATCCAGCAAATGATTAGTGGTTGAGCCTGGGGTGATCTGTCAAATTTTGGCAGGCTCACTAACCAGAATAAGACATCTTAATTTCCTGCCAACACTTCCAGACCCATGATCATGCACCTAGCATCAGATATGTAAGTGTGTTGTGTTCTGTCTTGTTGGATTTATCCCCTTGAAATCCTTAGGGAACACAGTTTGACACCTGAACACCATCTCTGTTGTGGATCACTGAAGCTCTGGGTCCTTTGCTCAGTACCTGTCTGATGTTAACACATTACCTTGTGCCATCAGGTAAGTGCAAGCCACCTATTTTTGGCACATTTTGAAAAGGGAATTGACCTTTCTTGTTGGTTATGTCACTGACAGGGGAATTCTGATGCTGCTGAGTTTATCATTTCTAAACAGCTTGTAGTTATCCTACAGATGGTATATCCCTTGGGTAGATTCTCAGACTCACAATTTTCTATGTGGTGTGCCCTAGACACACATCTGACTTGGCTGCACAAAAGGCTAAACTAGTGTTTGTGGAAGGAAGAGGAATCATGGTCATTGCCTAGGTATTCTGTCTGTAAGGATGTTATTTACAAGGCCTTGAAACACCCCAAATTTGCTGCTACTGTTTCAAAGTAGGTTGATGCCTTCTACAGCCCCTGAGTTAAGGCACATTTCTTTATGATGTCTTCTGCCCACTCTAGGTCTCTGAGGCAACAGCATGTTTACATGCTGCTCTTAGATTAGGAGTCCAAAAATCTGGACAGTGTAAGGAAGATGGTTTTGTTCATTGACACTTTAGGGGGCCATAAGTGTCTGTCTCCCTTGTTTATTTTCCACTTTCTCCCTTATGGATTAGGCAGTAAAAAAGCTGGCTGAGCTGCATGGTACTAGTGTCTGGGAGTTTCTGGAAATTACCTGTAAGATGGCTTTTTCATCATACCTGAAGATATTCTAGTGTAATATTGACTGTCCCAATGCTATAGTTTGCAGTAGACTGGACTCATGCCAAAAATCTGTTCTTTGCCTTAACTGGACTCTAAATAGGAAAAAGCAGGTATCTGAAAATTAATGAACTGACTTATGCAGTAACAACTATATCTTCTCCAGACATTAATGCACAGACTGTTCATAGGCTATTCTGGATAACCCTTTCTGTGGTGTGGTTCATGTTTTGGTAGGCTTCTCAGGATCTCCTAGAACTGCTAGAAAAGGAAAAGAATGTTGTTGACCATCGTGGATCATCTTTGTGACATTGCTGCATCTCCACCTTCTTCTTCTTCTGTGATGGTTCATTTACCTAAGAAGAAGTCATCTCAAAAGGATTAGAATGACACCATCTCATCTGGTAGTACTGCCCTTTCTGGTTTCATCCCCACTGCAGCCATCCTAACTGCACGTGAGGGGGCAGTTCTTTGAGGCTGCTTCATCTTCACTGATAACAGTGGACCAGTGGGTTATGGATATGGCTTCAGATGGCTACGTCTTGGGAATACATTACATCCTACAGTAAATAAGCTCTATCAAAAATACAAGTGATGGCCATGAAAATTTTTGAAAAGGTCAAGACCTTACTTCTCAAAGGACTAGAGGAAACCTTTCTTCCTTTAGAAAGAGAAATGGGACAGGAGGTGTCTGCAGCATTCTGAACCTCAGCAACTTCAGTGAACATTTTCAGTACCACCTGAGTTTGAGCTGAAGGAGGAAGTGGTTACAGCATTATCCATGGCTTCAGACTGGTGTTCTACCCATCCCTCTGCTGTTTTGCTTGTGCTGATTGTAGTGTTTAGGGTCACAAGCTGTGGTATGTGCCTGCATTGGATAGCTTGTTTGATGCTGTCTTACCTGAAGAAGGAAAGTCCACCCTGGACGCTCAGTTTAGAAGATAACATCTTGTACAGAATAAAAGTCCACACAAATGTGCAGGACTTTTCGAGTCTACTTCTACTCTCCTCCTTCTCCAGTCCCAGACAATTCCAAAGAAGAAGGAATTGTTGTAGAATCAGGAAACATTAAAGCACCTCACTGGTTGGATCCTACCCTGTTTGTTGCTGGCCAAGTTGGCCAGAAAAGTGACTGTGCCAGCCCAAGTGCTGCAGTCTTGACTATAGTGTGTGTGTGTGTGTGTGTGTGTGTGTGTGTGTGTGTGCATGTGTGTGTGTGTGTGTGTGTGTGTGTGTGTGTGTGTGTGTGTGTGTGTGTGTGTGTGTGTGTGTGTAGGGGCGGGGGGGGGTGGCAGTTCTTTCAGTATTACCCAGCTTGCAGTGGGGTCATGCCCTTATGATACAGAGTACTTGGATAGTATTACTGTACTTGTTAGATATTTTCTGGCTCATCATTATTTTGAGTCCTTTGTTTTACTTGGGGGACATCACTTCTAATATAAAGTACTGCCATTTGGGTGTTCTTCAATGCCCTGAGTGTTTACCAGGGTGCTGGCTGTAGACATGCCAGCTATGCAGGAGATCTCCATATGCTTCCCTTCCTAGATGACCTGTTTTTTCAGTGGCCTTGTTGAGAGACTTCCTTATAGTGTCCCTGGAACAGGTACTGCCATGATTGCATTTCATGAAAGTAACCATAAACTTGGAGAGGTCCTCTGTGATTAAGCTGAAGATTTCCTTTATATGAATGGAAATGAATAGTGCTCCAGTGTTGGTCATTCTTCCCTACAAAGCAGAAAGGAATTCATGGTCTTGTCATTCAAGTGCAGCCCATGGTCAAGGCTTGTAATGTATTATGTATTTTATGTTTGATGTGATGATTTTGGTCATCTGATGATGTGAGTAAGGCAGTGAATTGTGAGGTGCCTGCTGCTTTAGTCAGCATTCATCCATTCATTCATCTTCTCTAGTATCAGGAGAGTATCATCAGGCCTGGAGAGGTAGACATCCTGCACCATCTTGAAGGTGAGTCTTACTTGGGTTCTGCTACATTTCAACCACTTGAAGAATACTTCTGCATCAGACAGTTGGAGGTATGACCAATTCTTCTAGTTATTAGGACCTTGGAAGAGATACTTTATCCAGTAGCTCTCCTAATTTTTGGAAACAGCTGGCTACATCTCAGGGTGTCTAACAATTAATTTGAAATGCAGAAAGCTATTCATGATTTAATTTAAACTTCCCTGCATCTGCTTCTTCAGCCTACTTTTCCAAACAGTTTCTGCAGTTAGTACATATAAGCCACCAGACATTCTGCGTAAGTAAATTAATGGGTTTAATGTTTTAATATCTACACTTTTTCCTGCTGTGATTTGCTCTGTGCCCCTGGAATTAATACCTTTATAGTCACCATTTATTGCCTAAATGCTTTGTAGCAGTTCCTTTACAGGGGAATTGTTTTCCTCTTTCAGACTAGTTGTTGTGCCTTCTTGTTTCAGATGCTTTGCAGTGCTGCAGCATTCTCTGTATTACGTCATGTTCAAATATGGCTTCAGGACCTATTTTTCCCCTGACACATATGCAGCCAGTTCCAGTGTGGACAGATAATAATGTAGGTAAGAATACTGACTGTGTATATCCCTAACAACTTTCATTTTTTTTTCTCACAGCACTATTATTTTAGTCAGACAAATTATTCTAATCACTGGTAGGCTATGGTTGGTTACTGCCGGGCAGTACTATTATCTCTGATGATCGGATCACTTATCCAATCTATATGACGTATCCTACTTTAATCCTTTCTGATTGCAGGAATTCCAGCTTGCAGAAAAACAAGAGGGAATAAAGTAAAGATCAACAATAAGAAACGCACCCGAATGTCCAAATGTATAACTATTATTAGTTCACCGATTGGTCTAAGTGATGTCACTTTTTATGCTTGTAATCATGTGGTGATACTAAATTTTGCGTCCTCACATCTGGCAGTGATCTCTTTCTCCTTCAGGTGACTAATACTTTGGGTTAACAGCATTGTGCCAAGTAGCCTAAAATTTCTAGCTCTTCATGGCCCATTCTTTATGTAAGAATGTGGAATATGGAATATGGTTCAATTTGCACATTCTGTCTAATTTAGCATTATAGCAGCACGCTCTTTCATGCTGTGACTACTGAATAAAGTAGGGCAGAATTACTCATACTAAACACAATTGGTAAAAGGACTAATTTCCATTGTATGCAAAAAATGTTAATGTAGTTAGTATGTAGTTGCTTACATTTGTATGTAGGCTGTGTAGTAAGAGGAATTTACATTAATATGTATTCTCTAGATTTGAAAATGCACTGTAATTAGTTTCTGCTACCTGGTATCTACTGTTAAAAGCAGATGTAATTGAAACCTAACTAAAAACCCAGTTTTAAGAAAAAAAGAAAATAAATAATGTACCCCTTAGATGTAGTAGGAAGTAATCAACCCTATTCATTTACCCCGCTAGTCTGTCATACTCTTCCTTGTGCTTTAGTGTGTGACAAATGGTACTTATTCTTAGGTCAGTATTTGTGGTCGGGATCGATGCGTGCCCTTTCATTAGTTTGCTGACAGAAACAAATCAAAATTTGTTTATAGGATAGTTTGAAAATGCAGGTGTACAGGTTATTTTTATTTGAGTTTGCACATTTGATTTGCCTCTGGTATGTGTACAATTAGGATTTAAATATATATATATATATATATATATATATATATATATATATATATATATATATATATATATATATATATCTTTATTGATTGATTGCATTTATCAACATAGACCATCTGGGCAGGAATGTACCCCTTTTCAGTGGTGGGCTGGGGAGAAAAGTTCCAGAAAAATTACAACATTACATAGATGACACAGTAAACAGGGTTATTCAAGCAATCAACAAATATATAACATGTAAACAGTGTAGCTTAGTTTGACTTAATCATTCTATGTTGGTGTTGTTAGAAGAACTGATTGTAAAGTTATTTTTGTAGTCATTTGAATACTTTGGGGTAAATAGGATCAGTTTTTTTTTTTTTAGGGTTGAGGACTAGCTGTGTATCAGGCCTGTGTGGTGGAGATAGACTCTTGGGGGAGTTGTTATAATTTATGTTTTTAGAAGAGCAGATGATTTTTGAGCCATCTGTATATTATATGACAGTGGCTTGGTTACAATCCATGTGAAGATAATTAATGAATATATTGAACAATAGAGGACCTAAAATATATCTCTGAGGGGTACCCACTGTAATGAGAAGGTAAGAGGAGATGCTATTTTTGACATTTTACTACCTGTTACCTATTTGAGAGGTAGTTGGAGAACCAAGATAGTCACATTTTATGAATTCTTAGGCAAGCTAGTTTTTTAACCACATTCTGGTGCAATGTTATGTTAAAAGCTTTGGATAACTCTACAAAAAGTGCTGAGACTATATTCCCAGAACTTCAAAATTGGTTAACAGATGTTGTAAATCTAAGGAGTGTTGTGCATGTATTATGAAAAAGATGGACACCATGCTGCGTAGGGGAAAGAAGGTCATTGTCAGTGAGAAAGCTGAAAAGTTGTGACTGGACACACTTCTCCAGAGTTTTTGAAAGTGGAGACAGTATAGTTATAGGCCTGAAGTTTGAAAGCTTATTTGAGTTACCACTTTTACAAAAAAGAAGAATGTATCATCATTCCCATAGGTTTGGGCATAGCTTTCGTTTATGGAGTGGTTCATAAGGATAGATGTAGGAAATGTTAGGGCATCAGTAGTGGTTTAATTACTCAGACGGTATGTTATCAGGGTCGATGGTGGTAGATTTAAGGTTAGTAATATGTTTTTATTGTAGAAATTGTGACTGGTTTGAGTTCAAATATTTTGGGGGCTAACAAAAGAGGGCAGGAACCTGTGTCTGCCTGTGCTGAGGGTTTAATAGGAAGAGTTACTGTTTAGATTAAATGGGTAATTGAATTCATTGACTATGCTGTCAGTTTGATTAGGTGAGGTAGGTGTAGGTTGTGTTGGTGTACCAGGTTTTACCAGCTGGTTGACTGTAGTCCAAAAAGTTTTTTTATGTATAATTTGCTGTTTGTATTTTATTGGTTTTGATTTGATTTTTAGTGGAGTTCTGAGACATTTATAGAAACAGATGAGCAGTTATGGTTTTAACTTGCTTCCATTTTTTCAGGCTCACTGTCATGAACAGTTTAGTACTGTTTGGGGGCCAGTGTGCTAGATTTAGTTCACTTATTTTGATTCTTATTGGGGCTAGTTCATTTAATATGTGAAGTAAAATTGATTTGGATAGGACTACAGTTTCATCAAGTGGAAGGGGGTGAAGAGGCTGCCAGTTGATTTTAGTGCTGTGATAAACTGGTCCTTACTAAATGAGGAGAGGTCACAAGCAAGGTTGTACCAATGTTGTTTATGATTAGGTTTATGATGCATTATTGCAAAGCTGGGTAGGTGATTACTTAAGGTACTGGGTAAGGCACCTGCTGAGAGGATTTTGTTTGGGGCCTCAGTGATAATCCAATCTAAGAAGAGGCTCTACCAGAATTTTTGTTATATCTTCAGGAAGTTGAAATAAGCTGAGTGAAACCATATAGATTAATGACATATTTTAAAATGTAATTTATCAGTGTTCTTTACTGCATTGTTGCAGTTATACAAGCTTGTAATACATATTATCATAATAATTTTTGAATATCTGTACTTAAGATTACAGTTTTTGTAAGATTCTGAGTGATTTTTTTTTTCACATTTAATCTTTATAGGGTAGTTAAATTTGCTTTCCATCCCTTCTGGCAAAACTGTGTCCACCTCCCAACTAAAATTGGAGACAACTGCAGTGGTGGTGCTGTGGTAGCATTGTCGCCTCACAGTAAGGCGTTGTCCCGTTCGATTCTCAGCTAGAGCGTCTTCTGTGTGGAGATATGCGTGAATGGGCGTACCTTCATTGAAGGTTGTGTGTCAGAGCTGGCAACTCGGCATGTAAAAATCTGCTGCCAATCATTAGCGGACCGGAGTTCCGCTGTGGCGACCCCTAACTGGGAAAAGCCGAAAGACACAACATTGTTGCCTTCTTTTTCTGTCTTTTGTAGCATTTGTCTGGAGATTTATATTTTGTTAGATGTAAAAATGTCAGCAGAAGTATATTTTATTAAAGGTGTGAACATTTTAAATGCTTCTTATGGCAATAATGCAGCAGTGTATAACAGGGTGGAGCTGTTTACTGTTTACACACTCACTGTTTCCTGTCATCAGCTTCATTACTTTTTTTTTAATTTAAGTTTTATAGACATTTGTTTACTGGAAAAGTCTGACTGGATCTAAAAGACCCTTTTCAGTGGATGCCTAGGAAAAAAGCTCCACATGCATGTGCAGACAATGTATGTCTCCACATATATCAACATACAAAATAATTAAGGCAGCAGAGAAGCTTAAAGTTCACAAATCAAGGGTACAGAATGAAAAACACATTCCATAAATAGACCATTAGACATCAGTGGCAGCATTTGAAGAAGAGGAAGTCCTTCATGAAAAATACATTGGTACATATTATAATGAATAATACAGGAAATGCAGTAACTGGCAGAGGTGAGAGTACAAGAGATTAGCTGGAAGTGGGGTGAGTTTTGCTTCATCGCTTCATGTTGGAATGGAATGTGCTCTAGTAGCTTTAAACTAAAAAGAGGGGGGGGATTCTGTTTTGTTTTGATATGACTCAGACCACCTAGGAGTACCAAACTAAGGCTGCTGATGCTCTTTTCTTTATATTTGGATTTTGGAAACTTCAAGCTGCAAGAGAAGCTGAATCATGGCTGTGGCAGTTGTGATATTCTTTGTTAATGGGCCTGATCACTCTCTAGTATGGCCGTTACCTCTACTCACGCAGGGCATGGTCTTACATCTTAATCTCAAAAATCTCACTCTGTCAATCAGATAGAAATGTTTTCTTCTGTCAATGTCTGCGCATACTGGCGGAAGCAGAAAGAGAACAGCAACATAGAAGTATATTCAGAAGTTGAAAAAAGATTTATTTATTGGACTATATTACAAGGTCTGAATCTTTGACCCATCTTTAGATTAATGAATTAATGTATTTATTAGATTCAAGTTTAGCATCTGTTTCTATTTATTTTATGTACCTTTTCTATTATGGTCCCTATATCATCAATGTCTGTTTGCTTAACACATTCTCATGGCATTTTAATGCATCTGGTTGTAAAAGCTTTCCTTTTCAGACCTCTTGAAAAAAGAAAAAACATTTTTCTCTGTGGAAATTTAACTTTATGTTGGAGAAACCAACTTTACCTGCTTTTGAACCATTAGAGACACAGAGCTAAATACCTTTCTTGAAGGCACTTTTCCTAGAAGCAGTCACACCTAGTAGAAGAGTTTCAGAATTAAAAGCCATTGTGTGTAAACCATATTAGTTGATCTTCAGTAAAATAGTTATCACGCAGAATTATTTTTCTTTCACTCCTGTAGTGATATCAACTGTATGTATCTGTTAAGCAGTATGTCCATTCATGATTACAGATTATCAAAGTGATGGAGAGTTGTATCTTGTGGATATATGCCGACAACTTGAATATTACATTAGGACACCAGTCAGAAAGACTGATTATCTGTTCCTCAACTTCACCTTTAGTTTTATTATAGTCCTTATCAACTAAGCACTGAAACAAATGTCAAAGCAAAGCAAATGATGTACAAGTTTAAAAAATATAAATGCATATTTCAAATTATATAGTGCATTCAAATGAAAAATACCCTGAGCAAAACAGTCAACAGACAGCAGCTAAAACAAGCAAAGCTGCCGCGAAATACAAACAAAATGTACCTAGGGAATACGTTAACTAACTAACTAGCAACTAACTAACTAACTAACAAGCTGTCCCAAACTGCTCTACTACCCACAAAATGTGTGCAAAGATCTCCATTTAAAGAAGCAAAGTTGAACAAGTCTTGACTATCCTTTTAGACACAGAGAGATATTGAAGGATGAATATTGCACACTACTGCTAACTCCTCCAAGAAGAAGGAAAGCCGTGAGTGAGATAACTACCGCTAAAATTTAATATTCTTTTCCATTGTCAAGAGATTCTGACAAAACAATTAACAGTTAGGAAAACAAGTGCTAATCAACATCCTTAATGTTTTTGGATGAGCACAGAGCCACCTACTTATCCAGTCATTGCTATAAAAGTAGAATGCTACATTGTAACAAACACAAACAAGTTGCATTGTAGCCACAAAATAAATGCTACAATGTAGGGAACTGGAACTGGAACAGGATTCAACAAATGCAGTCCACTGTGAATTCTTGGTGGCATTACTTACAAAGATGAAAATAAAGTGTATTGTCCAAGAAACTGTCCAAACATAAAATAGGATCCTTAAAATAAACATAAACACCAAATGCTCAAGAGTTCCAAACATCAGAATAACATAGTAAAACAGTCCTAAATGTTATCCATGGGCAGATGTAGTCCTGCTATCTTCAAACATGTGTAAAATCATATAGTAACCACTCTTTTTCAATAAGCAGACCCTGTCAAAATGGTTGTCGTACTGCACTGCACTTTGTCATGATGGAAGCTAATGAATCATTACAAGTCATGACTAGACCACATTCCACAAGACCAGTGACAGCCACAACAGCAACAGCATATTTCAAGAATACCTCTGCATGAGACATTTACAAGCTGGCACATGGTCTGCAGTGGACAGCTTCACCAAACATTACTACATTGGATGCACAGTGCAGGGGTAGCACTGGACATGGCACATCTATGATACAGGGGGTAGGACTGGACATGGCACATTTATGATACAGGGGATTCTGTAACTGTCCCTTTCTTATGGGTATGATACAGGTTGGGAATCTAACCCAATGTTATGATTTACTGTTTAACTGACCTTTCCTGAAGAGGATAGTATAGCTATATGTAAGAATGATTCCAAAATAGTAAATCTTCAAGGACTGGGCACTCCAACAGTAAAGTTACCATCATTCCATGAATCAAATCATTTTGTATATTGTTATCACTGTTGTTGGATTTGTTTCACTGTTGTGTGGTATTTTACAATGTGTTCATTAGTAGCTCTGTAGGACAGTTAGCTTGTCATGGTACAGTTCTCTAGGGGATAAAATGGTCTGAAGAGTAGAGGCAGATGTCTAGCAATGCTCACCTATAAAGGCTCTGTGGAAAACTAGAATGGGGTGCCCTAAGGTCTTCTTAGGGAATACAGTGTTGTTTCCGATGTTGAAACTCTTACTGTGAATAAAGCAAATGTTATGAATTTACTGTTCAGCTGACCACTCTTCAAAGATCTGCTGTCATTGTAACTATTTTTATATGCAGCTGTCCCTTTGTCTGTCTTTGTTCCATGCCAGACCTGAGGAGGATGGGATCCCATAGTTTAGGGTTTTAGTTTTCATAATTGATCTTGTTCCTGTTCATTTAAGAACAGGAGACTGACACTGTTCTTGAAAGAAGGAAGTTTGGATAACAGCTTAGGTTTATTCAAATGGTATAAATGACTATTTGAGTTCAAAAAGTTTAACATTACATTTAATATTTTTACATATACTTTATAAGTTTTTATATATTACTACTTATTGCTATTTTTATGTCGACTGTTTTATACTCAGTATGCTAAGCAGGATGGAAATGTGTATTTTGTCTTCCTGCAGCTGACAACCAACTGCCAGCAGTTTCTGTCCTCTTTCACTGGATCTGCTGCACCTGCCCACGCCTCCTTCCGTCTCAGCCTGACCCATTTTGGGGTGAATGAGGATGCTGGTGCACCATTGTACTGCTGTTAGGGCAGTATGCCTCAACTGCTGTCCCCTTGCAGCAGCCTTGACCACTCCATGATTGTGTGGCAGTTGGTACAGAGGGTTAAGGCTTTAGTACAGGGTTTGATTCTCCCAGCTGTCTTGTTTCTAATATGTGACCTTGAGCAAGTCATTTAACTAGACAGTACTTAGGGGGCAACTTGAAATATGGGATAGGCTTTTCAGTGGTCCCGTAGACTGCAAGCCTAGTAACTACTGATGAACTTATGATTACTGCACTCAGAAGGTGCATCTGCACTTCTAAACACTCATAATCTCCATGAATGACTTACCATTTCTGCAGCAAGAAGCAGGCAAGGGTTGTATGCCGCTTACTGCAGTGAGCCAAGGATGCCTCCCTCCCCAACACTGGACTTTCACTCCCATTCTCTTTTTTGCAACCCCTCAAGTACCCATTCTTAAAATCAAACAGGGGTTGTCTGAGGCACAGTAAGGGCTTTAACCCTCTGCACCACAGGGCCAGTTCTTTAGTATGATAAGAATGATATAAATGCGTAGATTGGAGCACTTTAGTCATATGATTTAGTCTAAAAGCTTTTTAGCATGTTGTTATAGTTATGCTTATAGTGAGGAAGTCTTAGCTACTATTAAAATGAAAATATTAGGCACTATTTACATGAAAGTGCTTAATTTGTTAAAAATATATGCAGTGGTGTTTCTTCTTTGTGAGTGTGTGTGTGTGTGTGTGTGTGTGTGTGTGTGTGTGTGTGTGTGTGTGTGTGTGTGTGTGTGTGTGTGTGTGTGTGTGTGTGTGTGTGTGTGTGTGTGTGTGCGCGCGCATGTGCGAGTGTGTGTGCATGTGTGTGCGTGCATGTGCGCTTGTCCATGCATGCTTTATCCAGCTCAAGATCACAGGTGAGCTAGAGTCACCAAAACATTCACTGGCTAGATACAGAGAAAAAGTAATCCTGGATAGGATACCATTCTTTTGTGTGGTACACATGTTCACTGTACATGACACATGGACCAGTTCAAATACAGTACATTTGGAATGAAACAGTAATACTTCCAGTGACACAGAGAGGGCAGCCAGACTTCCACAGAATATATCCAGTCCATAAACCAAATTGGTGAAGCAAACGCTCGAACAAAACACTAACTATAACAACCTATGATGAAATGTCATTTTGCAGTTAAAAATGGTTATAGTTTCTGCAGCATTCTTTACACTTTGTAATTCCCCATGCTGTTGGTGCTGTACATATTAATTGATTACAGATACAGTGTTACTTAAGTTTGCTTCTACAACGTTCTTTACACTTCGTAATTCCACATGCTGTTGGTGCTATACGTATTAATTGGTTACAGATGCAGTGTTATTTGAGTTTGCTACAGTACTATAAGCAAAACTGTAATTAAACAGAGTTAAAATAACACTCAGATGCACCTTGCTCCTGTGTTTTTTTTTTCAAATCCTTGTTGGTGCTAAAATTTGATTCATATTTTTTATTTTAATTGTTTCTCGCATGCATGCAGATTCTAATTCTATTTCACTTCATGTCATAAATCTCATAAAATCTGTATACATTTTAGATATATAGGATAAGTACTGAAAAAAATGCCAATTAATAGCTTTCTGGAAGCAGTGTGATGGAAATGTTATGTAGTTGTACTGGCTTTTTTATTTAAAGTTTATTGAATTTCTTTAAAAAAATCAAGTAATGTCCTTCCTGTATATAAATATTTAGTAGACTATTGTATTAAATTGATGAGATAAAATCAGTGGCATTATAAGCTTTTTTTTCTTTTTAATTAAATAAAAGGCATTCATGCAGTATTCTGAGTTTCTGCATGTCTGCTTTTGTGGCTGTACTTGGTCATAATTTCTTCACCGACAGCAGAGGGCAGAGTATCACTTGAAGAAAACAGACTCTTGTAGATTATCTTTTCAGTGGAGACATTTCACATGTGATCTGTGACAACATATGTTAGACTACTATATAAGCTTAGTTGTCAGAGAAAGTATTTCAGGAAGCAGAGTGGCGCAGCGGAAGCGTGCTGGGCCCATAACCCAGAGGTCGATGGATCGAAACCATCCTCTGCTAGTTGTTTTCTTTAGCACATAGATACGATAACTAAAAGATGTTGCAAATAACATAAACGTATTTGCAGAAATCAAGCTTGTTTATGCTGATTAATGATTTATACTTCTGTTCATTTTCACTGCTAGCACAAAACTCTAATGAAACCTTTAAACATTAAACTGAAATTAATTTACTGAATCAGTGCCTGTGTTAATGTCTTACTTCTCATTTTCAGGTTTTATCAGGCATACATGCTATAAAATATAATAGTATTTTCAGTTTAAACAGATTGCTTTAAATGCAGAAATGTAGCTTCTTTATAAACAGTTCTCAGTTTTCTAAATGTGTATTTGTTTCTGGTAATTTGAGCCTCAGCTGGAAGAAAAATCTGCAGATGTGCATTTAAAATGTACCGTAGGAGGAACATTTGTAGCCTGATCTACCCTTTGGTATTAAGCAGATAATTCTAATCTGTTGTAGACATTCATGTCAGAAGTGCACTTCTGCACTGGGAAAGTAAATAATGATTGTAAAAAACATTTTTATTTTGTGAAAATAACACAAATACAGCTGCATAGATGGAAGCTGCCTGAAGGACATTTAATCTGATGCAGACTGTCCCCATCAAACTGTCTAAATTAGTTCCTAGATTCTAAAGTGCTTTGTTATTATCAGACGTGTTTTGTTTTCCTCATACACATGAATGCCTGATGTCAGAAACAATAATTATGAAAAGCTTGTGTAAGTGCTAAGAACAGGGTGACCACATGAGACAAGTTTCTGCTTGAAAAACCCAAGCTCAGGAAATGCAGACCTGTTTAGTTTGTTTGTATTTTCCTTGTACTGTTTTAGTTAAAACGTTGCATTATACAGACAGAATCAAGCAGTTAAACTACAGAGTTTGTAAAGCTTTTTAGTTAATTTTTTTCATAAAAACAGGCAGGATGTTTTCTTGCTTATTCTGGCCTCCTATTTTTGTCTGGTCTAAATATGGACTTGTATATTCACACAAGTACGCGTCCGTGCATGCATGCGTGCTTGCATGTGTGTGTGTGTGTGTGTGTGTAGAATCTATATAGTGGTCTTTGTGACAACTAAAATCATTAAAATAAACTGGGATATATTTTAATATTGGTTTTAAATGATTGTGACTGCTGATGTGACACCCCGACCCCATATGCAAAAATGGGAAAAGGGGTTGTGGACAGATGGATTGATAGTGCTGTCAGATGTCTTGTGGGGAACACAGTGCTGGGTACACCTGTTGTGTTACAGTGCCAGCTTGTGTCTCCTATAGAGGATACATTTCTATATCATTACGTCCACATATCTGCTACAGCCATACATATATAGGTAATACCATTGTAACATTTTACACATCATCTTCTATGCACATTCTGCACTCAGAAAACTCTTGTGTAAATTGCACATGTGCTGCTATGCATATGTTGAACCCTGTAGCTACTATTTCTGCTGATCTGAATATTCTGACCTGCACTTGTACACCAGTACAGGTAACACAGTATATTCATGTACACCAGTACAGGTAACACAGTATATTCATGTACACCAGTACAGGTAACACAGTATATTCATGTACACTAGTACAGATAAGACGTTATTTTCATGTACACCAGCATAGGTAACACAGTGCATAGTGGTGCTGTCTCTTTTTCCAGTCACCTGTCCTTCATCATCATCATACCTTCCAAAGTTAGGAATCGCTGCTGATACAACAGATGCCTTTATGAATAAATTGGTTAAGTTCTGCATCCATCCCTAAAATCAGTACTGAGAATGATTGGCCAGCTTCTGTATTCCACAATCTGCTTTTCGTTAAGTTAATGATTTTAGGTGCTCACTGTATGCTTATTGTTGTCATCTGACAACAAAATCTAATAAAGTAGACTATATCTGTGATTGTATAAGATTGCTGTGAGTGTATTATAGACAGCTTAGGATCCATTTTGTGAGGAGGAGAGAAGTCCATATTTATTAGTGTGCTTGAAGACTTGTTATAACATTTTGTAGGTTCATAGGTAAGTACTAGGCTAAGTGCCCTTTTGGGACATTTTAAGTCAAGCCAGTTTCCCTTTGTATGCTTGAATTAATTTATCCCATTAGATTAGAGATTGGCATTACACATCCCATGGTCAATAATTATATATTACCCCTATTGATAATAACTGGGATTATAATATAGATAATTTGAGGGGACCCATGCATGGGACAGAGAATTTAGGAGATGCATCTGTCCTTTAGTAGTACAAGAGAAAGTCCTGGGATAACTTTTCTGTTTCCCATCCATAGGTCCAAGGTGCACTTGATGAGCTTTGTTTTGTGTGAAAGGGGAATCTGTACCAGAGCAGCAGTATCCATTGTGAGATATACCTATTCCTCCAAACCATCCTGATGCAGAAGGGGCTTATATCCCTTAAGTGAGTATTTTTGGTGTCAAGACTTGCGGAGGTACAATACATCCATCAGTATTGAGTTGGAAGATACCTAATATGCCAGACACATATAATTTCTTAGCAGTCTGTAGGATACTGAGTGTAGTGACAGGAATCTGAGTCAGTTCATGCAGGACACATTGTTTAGACCCTGTATCCTTTTATTAAGGTATCTCTGTTGACATTCTATTTGTTGCATGTGTCTAGACAAATACATGCCAAAGGGAAGTATTATACTCAACCATTATGCTCAATTATTTCCAGGTTATATCCAGCATACATTTTGGTTAAGTGTCAAAGTAAAGTTATGACTCTTTAGTCTTGTGTGGTTAAGGGAGTTATAGATTTTAAAACACAGATTATGAAGAAATGTTTATACTGTGGAGGTAGTATGCTAGTGGTGAGTGAAAAGCTGAATTTGGGTGCAGTAGATTTAGAGAGGTGCTCATCTGCCAAAAGAAAAATTGCAGGGTGCAAGTGCATTTGAAATTATTTTTTTTTCCAATTTTTAAGAAGTTCTTCTACAGAGTTACTTGCAGCAATCTGAAAGTAGAATGTTGAATTGAAATGATTTGTGCATATTCTGGTAAATTTGTTGGGTGTGGAATTGAATGGGTACTGAAGGAGAGGTTTGTGTTGTTCAACAGACAGGTATGGATACAAACGTCTTGACTCACTGTCATGATGAGTTCTTGGAACAATGTAAATATTACAGGGTCTGTATCAGTGCTGATTTCTATTTGGCCATAGAGCAATGCACAAGATATATTTAATAATTTTTCAAAAGAGGCAGAGTTTTGTGGACCTTACTTCATGCTTTCTTCTTAGGTAGGTAGATTTGGTCTCTTTTAATTCCAAGATTGCAACAATGGCTTGGACCTTGGCAAGAAGTGTGGTCAGTGTGAAGTCCAGATATTTTTTTTTTTATATCCTCCATGATCTGTTTTTCATTAGCAATGTTAGTTCAGTATGTATTCAGTGACAACATTTTCCACATAATCTTTCTTTGGAAAAGAGGAAACATGTTTCAGTTATAAGTAGTTTTGTATAGTTGAAGAGTGTAACAGCTGTTGTTGGTTCATTTGTTTGATATAGTGGAGTTCAATCTGTAATATCAAGCACAGCATAGCACTAGTTTTCTATTGTTTCAGACATGAAATGGCTTGCACCCTTCCTATGTTGAATTATTAAAGGTTTATCTGATATAATCACTTGTTTAGGAAGGTGGCATGTAATGCCATTTAGAAGACATGTAATATATTGCAGTTTCTGATGGATAGCTGTAATTAACATCTCAAATAATGAGTCTTTATTGGAAGAACAGTTTGATGCACTTGGGGTTGTGATTACCTACGCCAAGACTTTAAGTGATAAAAATATGTTTTGCTGTCTGTTCTTAATTGAGTATGAGATTCATATTAGTATCCTTATTAATGATGTTGTTTCATTCTGGACAGTCTCTGAGAATTTCCTATATTGTACTTTTTAAAAAAGGTGAAGTTTCAAGGTGAAAATATGTGAACAACAATTATGAATATCTTAAGGTGGTTGTTTCCAGTGAGTTGCACTATTATCCAGATGTCATTCTCCTGTGCAGTGGAACTGGTTATAGTGAGGGATACATTAAACTTAGGGGGTTCTGTAATAATAACATTTTTCAGTTTCCTTCTGGATTTTTTCTTTGTTTGCCTGGTATGTTTTTCCAAAGTAGGTTATAACTATTTTGAAGAAAGATTGAAGAACAGGGATTATCCTTAAACCATAATTTCAGTATTCCTAGGATGTCTAGGTTATTAAATTTAAACACCAGAACTGCTCTGTAAAAAGAGGGAAATAAGGCAACTATATGTCTTTTTGCTGTTAAAAATATTTTATGCAAAATGCTAAAGGCATTTATTGAAACTAATCATAGTCACTCATCTAGTTTTATCAGTTTCTTGAGTGACCCTCGCACAAAACTTATGACAAAACTATTTGTTACCTAAGAACAAGTCAATGGCATCTTTTTCCTTGTCAAATGAAATATTGCACTGCTGTTGTGTCACCATTAGCGGAATATTTATTGAAACTAAGGTGCAGGAAAACCTACAAAATACAGTTGTTTTTTTTTTATTAATGAGATTAGGGATGAGTGAATAGTTTAACAGTCATTAAATTTATATTTACGCAATGGAGTAGAGCAGATATGTGTATTGGCAGCCTGTTTTATTATGTAACACTGATTACAAACTTTTCACTATAATATTACAGTTTTATTTATTTATTTGCAGTTTGTTAACCGGGAGAGTCCATTGGGCCGAAATGAACCCTTTTTCAATGGAGGCCCGGTGAGAAAAGATCCATGTACAGACATATCAAACACAACAAAAAAATCAGTAAAATCAATAAAATCAATATTAAACAAAGCAAAAATTATTACAAAGTCAATAAAAATCAGTGTGAGGTAATACAGAATTTATAAATGTAATTGCATAAGCAGGATCATCAGAAGTTAGTACAAAGTATTACAAATCTCTGATTATTGCTCTAGTCTAATATTTACAAAAATCAAGCTTATGTATTGTAAGCAGTGTCACAGTATCTTCAGAGTTAACAACGATAATGGGTTCTGAACAATCTGAGATGGTGCAAATTCAATTTGGGGTGTATTAGAAATACTTATTATGTGTAAAGGATAGAAAGAAGTAAAAGATAGGCAAAGGGAAGTGAAGGAGGAAAGAGGGCTTGTATTAAGAGAGTTATGGGTTAAGGGAAAGGGAGTTGGAGGAGGTTAGGAGGGATGGGAGCAGGAGCATTCCCAAGTAGAGGAGAGATGGGAGTGGAATAGATTCTTGAAAGAGGAGAGGTTCTGGGTGGTTCAGATATGGGGTGGAAGTGAATTCCATTTACGTGCTAGTGAAAATGACAGTAGAAGTTGCCCAGGAGTACATAACACTTTGTATATTTCAAGGAGATTCAGATTGTTGGATCTAAGGGATCAATCAGAGAGATGTAAAGTAAGGATGGATGAGACAGAGGGGCATTGTGCTGGTTTAAACATGTGCTTGTGAGTAGTAGATAGCTGAATGTACAAGAAATAGTTGGGGAGTTCCAGCCAATTTAGGGACTGTAAGGTGACACAATGGTGGGAGGAGGATTTGGAACTGGTGGCAAACTTGGTGATTTTATTGTAGTAGGTTGTCAGTTTAGCCTTCAGTGTGGCTTGTAGATTGGTAAGGATGGGGTCACCGTAGGTTTGGGGGGGACGGAGGTAGGTGTTAGAGAGGGCAAGCTTGGATGAAGGGGTTAGGAAGTGATTATAACGATAAAGTATTCCAAGCATCCGGTGGGTTTTCTTGATGTTGCTTTGAAGGTGAATGTCAAACTTTAGTTGTTCATCAGTGTGAACACCCAGGAGCTTAGTGTAGGGAACTACTTCAATAGGGGTCATGTTTTGGCTTAGTATGGAGAAGGATTGTTTGTATAATTTGGTATTCTTAGATGGGGTAAAGATCATAATTTTGGTTTTAGATTCATTCAGAACAAGGTGACTATTAAGCATCCATGTCTCTGTGCTGTTAAAGGCGACTTGAGTTACATGCATGAGTTTGGGAAGAGAACCAGCTGAGCAGATGATAGTCGAATTATCTGCATGTTGGACTAGTTTAGTGTTTGGGATACAGTGATGAAAATTGTTAATGAAAATGTTAAATAGTAAAGGTCCCAGGATAGAGCCTTGGGGATGCCTGTCAGTGTGTCAAGGTAAGAAGTGCAGTTATTCCACATGATGGCTTGCTGCCTATTTGAGAGGTAACTGAAGAACCAATTGATGGAAGAGGAGGAGAGTTTGAGCTGAGAGAGTTTAAACAAAAGTAGGCTATGGGATATGGTGTTGAAGGCCTTAGAAAGGTCAAGGAGAAGGGTGGCTACAATATTTCCTGAGTCATGAGCTTGGTTGACGTTATTGAGGAAGGATAGAAGAGCTGTGGTGGTACTATGTCTGGGTCTGAAATCATGCTGTGTTGGAGTTAGCAGATGATTGTCTAAGAGGTAAGGTAAAAACTGCAGATGAATACATTTTTTCAAGAATTTTGGTGATGGGGAAAGAATTGCTATGGGGCGAAAGTTGGAGGTTTCTGCATTGTTGTCTCCTTTGTGTAAGGGAATGATGAAGGCTTTTTTTTCCAGAGGAGGGGTACATAGGATTCTTGTATAGAATGACTGATTACAGTACAGATGGGGAGAGCTACGCTGTGAGCAGCTAGCCTGAGTAAGTTAGATGGTAGGTTGTCAGGGGCATTGTAACATGGTTTTAGTTTTTGGAGAGAATTTTTTATGGTATTGACAGGAATGGGTTTGAGGGTAAAGGAAGAAGGGTGGTTTGTACTGGAGGAAGAAAGAGATGAATTATGTGTGAGGAAAGTGGATAGAGGTAATGAGTTGTTATGGAAGGATGTGGTGAGCTTGGCTCTAGAGTCTATGAGTTAAATTTAGAGGCTATGATATGATCATGGGAGCTAGGGTCCGGGCAATGGCTGACTTTTCTGCCGGGTCTAAGGAGAGTGGAGATACTGCTCCAAAATCTTTTGGAGTTGGATTTGTGATTGTTTTGAAGCTTAGAGTAGTAGGATTTACAATTGGAGGTGATTAGTTTTTTAACTATATTACAAAGTTGTTTGAATTCTGCAAGGGAGGTAGGAGTTTTGTATTTTAGGTAGATTTTCCATGATTTATTGTGGGTATGCATGAGGGTTATGCAATGAATAAAAGCTTTAATGAAGTAAGGGAAGATGGATCTTATGGGTTCTAAATAGACAGGTAAGATAATTATTAATTTTGGTTAAGGAATTAGTAAATTTTGTAGTTAATAAGAAGGATTAAATAAAATTTGTGTTCTAAAATATTAATAAAACTTCTAATAATTTATATTATGAGCAGACGTGAAATATTATACAATATTATATGATTTGGAGAAATATTTATTGCTTGTCTAGAATCTGTTTATCAACATTTATATGTTAGGCTGTTAATAGAGTAGAATGGAAAGAGGAATAAGACAAGGTTGCCCCCTTAGTGGGAAAAAGAAGTTTTTTAGTTTTTTTTTTTTTTTCAAAATATTTTATTATGTTTTCCATGAAAAGTAAAAGACAACAAATGACAAACAGTATTCTCATTCTAAGACAAATTATTAACAAACAAGGTAAAAACTATTTACAATATATACATAGGCCTGAAGCAAAACTGCAGATCACAGTTAAAATACACAGGTTCTTTACTATAAGTATCAGTTCAGAAAGAGTTGTGGTCCATTTGTAAAGTCTCAATAAGTGCTAAAACGTTTGTCCAAGGATAATTAACAAATGTCTTTGGATAGATTCTAAGTTCTTTGGTTTTAGTTTCTTTGATTGCCAGGTCTTTCACTGAAAACAAGAAATCATCAACAGTGGGTGGGCAGCTAGTTTTCCATCTTCTAGTGATGCATTTTCTGGTGATAGCAAGTACTGACCATAGTAAATATGAATTATTCTTATTCAAAAAGTAACCTTTGTTCATATTGAAAAGAACTAATGATTTAGACAATAAGAAGGAATCAGTGAATAATGCTTTGAAAAAATGTTCTATGCTGTTCCAGTAGCCCTTTAATTTAGGACAATCATAAAAAATGTGTGCCCAATCAGCTTTGGTATGTTCTGTACATCTCCAGCAAGATGCGCTGGAGCTATTATTGATTTTAACTGTCTTATCTGGTGTCAGAAATGCCCTATGGAGATATTGCCAAGCAAAAATACGAAGTTGTTTAGTTATGAATGTGTCGATGCTAGAATGTCAGAAAAACAGTAATGAGTGTAATTAGATTACTGAATGAGAATTAAATGGCTAATATGCTGATTTATGCAGGTGAGGTTTATTCAGAAAGATAAGGATGCACTTTGTGTAAGACATTTGTATAATCATTTCAAAAGAAAGTATATGGTACTGTAATGGAGTTGTTAACTTATATGGCAATGGAATACATAGATAACAAGAAGGAATTATTAATGCTCTGTTTTTTTTTTTTTTGAGGTCAACACTTAACCCAATTAAAATACAGTATTATAAAATGAGAAACTTAAAGGTGATTGGAAATGCTACACCCTGGAGTGTTTTTGATTTTGCTACATATGTTTATCATTATTTTTAAAGTTAAGATGAAAGAACAAGAGATTTTATTAAGAGTGTTTTTTTATGAAAAATATACAAAATACTGGAATAGCTTCAAGAAGGAGAAAAAAGCAGGATGCAAGCAGGAGAAGAATTGAAGGAACAGTAGATTAGATATTTTGCATGCAAGCTAGAAATAGATAATATGGAGAAGGAAGTCATGACATAAAATTTATTGAAAAATCAGTTAGAAGATGAATATAAAAATTTAGATGAGAGGAAAATGGATGGGATATAGAAAAGGAAGGAAATACATAAGGACTTACATAAAATAGAAGGATTTTTATCAAGGACAACATTAGGGAAACATGAAGTACACAATTTATGATAAAAGGAAGTACAAGGATTGTTATGCTGAGAAAAATACTGCACTCAGTAAATAAATGTCAATGTTTTAGGGAAAATTATATACTCAAAATAGAAAATATTAGGAAAATAGGTATAGATATGACAGTTTATGGTTACTATAAAAGGAGAGGCAGATAGAGAAGATCAAATGAATTGTTACCAAAGGAGCATATTTGATATTGATTGGTAGGTCTCAACAGACTTCATACAAAAATACTGTTTGTGGGAAGTTAAGCATTTGATAGTCTTCCTATGGGAAACAGAATATTGGCTAAATGATTATTAAATATGTTAATTGTTTGGACACTCTTATTTTTATATTAAAATATTTTATGTTATGATGTATCTAATATATCTGTCTTTATAAATAAATACTGTATATACATATTTTTTGTAAATGTTTTTTTAATTATTATACTGTAAAGAATCCCTACTCTTTTTGCTAAGTGTCATGGGATCTTTTATATCCATGTGAGCTACCACCAACTTAGGCAGATGTGACCTTAATTTAACATCTCATCTGAAGGACTTTGACCTGAAACTCTGATCTGAAGATCACTTTCAGGGTGTTTTACTACAGCACAAGTAAAAATAATTTACCTGGAGCTGTCATGTCTCTCAATTTTCATGATGGAATATTGTTCTACTCCAAGTATAATAAGTGATGATGATAGTCTGAAAATATTCTATTGAAGAAGAAATACATTTTCAGTGCAAATAAGTTGTGTCTTACAGGGCACTCTAATCATTGTTTGGTATTTCCTGAGAAAAACTATATTGGAATAAGATAGTATAGTTCATCCTAGTATTGTTAAGGTGAAAGCACTAGCTAGAAGGCAGTCTGATGGCCAAAGTTAAGTGAGAAACTGAAATATATGCAGAGATCGTGTGCCATGTCAAAGGAAGCAGAAAATACCAAGACAGTTGTCATTCCACCCTTAGGTATTTGAAGCTGAATGTTGGAAAAGTTTAGACAGTAAGTTTATGGTACCATTTGCAAATGTTTTGTTAATTATAGCAGTGGGCACATATTCAAAATGTTACTTTATGCTAGTGAAGTCATTCTGAAATGAGTTATACTTCATAAATTTTCCTATAACATGATATGCAATTTGAACATTCCTAAAAACACATTTGTTTTTTATTTTTATTTTTCAGAAGGGCCGGCCCTCTTGCACCTCTTGTGTGCATATGTGTGTGGAAGGATAAACTTATATATACACCATGTCAATGGCCACACATAAGTGGGTAAAAGTGGAAACCACTGCTGCAGTGTTATCTCATACAATGCAAATGCATGTGTTTTTTCACAAACTGTGATTAAATAAAAGAAAAGCCTGTTGATGTATCTACCCTCACTGGGACTTTAAGCATGCCATTCAAAATGGATAGGGAGCATGCTACATGGCTGAGCTCAAGTCTGAAGCTACCATTAGTTATCTAAAATATTTTTACTGTTTATGACTTACCTGAAGATATTGCAATTGACAATGGAACCAATTTACATCAGACGACTTTTATTGTTTTGTTATGAAAAGTGGAATATTTAATTTCACCCATGCACCAGGGCATCCTGCAACTAACAGGTTAGTCAAAAAATGCATACAAGCCCTCAAAGTACGAATGAAAAGGTTAAGTAGCATCTTGGGAGCTGAAGACTACATTTTTGTCATATTACATAACAACCAGGCATTGTACTACAACACAGACACCTGAGGAACTATTCTAAGTAGTCATACCACCACCAGACTGGACTTGATGAAACCAAATCTCAGTGGCGCTGTCTGGAAGATATGATACTTGCAAGGATTCCAGTATGACAAATATAATGGTGACAGGTCAATTCATAAAGAAGTTGCGCATGTTCAAATTATCCATGGGGAAAGGCCAAAGTAGCTTCTATGAAGTATTTTAGATATAAGAAGTCCAGTCTCATATAAAATTTAAAGACTGATTCAGAGATTTCCAATAGGAAACTCTTTAGATCTAGACCAGCAGTAGCTAAGGAAACTGTCTCTGCGTATGAGGTTATAAGTGAATATACAGGTGTCAACACTGACTCTGCTGATGTGTATAATGAGCAGTAAGTAATTTCCCAGTCCTGACTTGTTCTTTGATTCTTTGCAAGATTTTTTTTTCTTTTTTATGCAAATAATGAATCTGATATGCCAATGAGCCAAGAACCATTGTAAAAAACTGATGAAAAAGGGTTGTAAACCTACTTCCTTGTTTAACCTACTGACTTGAAATCTCTGTTTTAGTTTTGTACCCACACATAAACTGGACTTGTTCCAGTATTCCAAAAGTTAACTCACCAGTAGGCATTGTCAGTGAAATACCAGTTTATCCCAGTAAAGTGTTTAATGTGTCTAAGCCGAAATGGTGATCATATGCACTATAGATTATTATCTGGTGAGGCAACATTCTGTCGTTATTGACAAAAAAGTAATTTAAGATTATATAACAGACATAATTTCAGGAGTTAAGTCACTGATGCATAATGTTGAACTAGTAAGTTCACCCAGTAGCTATGAAATCTCTTTTTAGTACAGGATTTAGAATGAATGTTGCCTAATGCCTAAATTCATAAAGCTGCCTCCCATAGATGGCATGCCAGCATGCAGATCCAAAAATGAAAACAAACAGACATGCCAAGTCCATTTGTTTAAAGACTAATTACTATATATATATATATATATATATATATATATATATATATATATATATATATATATATATATATATAGGTCTAGTTTGTTTCATTGAAAGCTCATTTCACTGAATTTGAATTCACCCTTACCAAATCGCTGAATGCTCAAATTACTGAAAACTCATTTCACCGAATTTCATTTTCCTGAAGTAAAGTACTGGCAGTGTGCAGAATACTGTCAGGCAAGTAAAAGGTATATGCCCTTTTCCCCATTGTAGTGCAATCCTGGAGTTAGTATATATAGTTGGGTGTGTGTGTGTGGGGGGCACAACCCCCCACATTGGGGGGTGTAGCCCCACCACATGCTTTGGTTTTATATTATATTTCAGTGAAAGCTTCAAAACAATACATTGTAAACCATAGACATGCACACTTACAACACCAATGACTTACTATTTCCAGAAGACAATATATACCCAAACTAAGTGGGGGGCTATGTCCCCCACCCCCGCCCCACCCGCCCAACTATATATACTAACTCCAGGATTGCACTACAGTGGGGAAAAGGGCATATACCTTTTACTTGTCTTACAATATTTTATAAAGTGCCAGTATTTCACTTCAGTGAAACGAGATTCGGTGAAATGAGTTTTCAGTAATTTGAGCTTTCAGCGATTTGGTCAGGGTGAATTCAAATTCAGTGAAATGAGCTTTCAATGAAACAAAGTAGACCCATGTATGTATGTATGTATGTGTATATATATATATATATATATATATATATATATATCTATATATATATATATCTATATATATATATATATATATATATATATATATATATATATGCATATACATATATCTATATATCTATCTATACATATCTATCTATACATATATATATATATATATATATATATATATATATATATGTAGATTCACTTCCGAAGCTTGAAATACTGAAATCTTGAATTTCAGTATCTTGAGCCCAAGAAGTTGAATCCACAAAACAACAAAAAGTAAAAACTGCAAAATTCAAAACCTCGAATACCGGAAGTTTTGAATTTTGCGGTTTTATTACACACACACACACACACACACACACACACACACACACACACCATCTACCACTCAAGCAAACACAGTCATCTACTACATGAAAAAGGAGGGCAAGCCACCCTGCACCCCCTCTACTTAAATATTCTCACTCCGAGGTTGCACTACATACAAACACAAACAAAACACCACCACACAAACTACTTTCTCTTCGCACACACACATAGGTTCATAGGTTCATAGGTTGGTACTAGGCTATCGGCCCTAGGGCCTATACAAGCCTAGCCATAACAATTCCCTGGCTATTTCTTCCCACACTATTTATTTCCTTGGACCCCTGTCTAGCAGTGTGAATGACGTGATCCCCAGTGTGAATTTCCTTTCTCCCATCCAATCATCAAGGTTCCTTTTGATGAGGGCCAAAGAGGCAGTCTGCTTGACATGTATGGGCAATTTATTCCAGAGTCTGGGGAGTCTCTGGGTCAGGAACCTATCCCTCCAGCATGTTTTGTTTATTTTGATGACAAGATTTAGATCCCTGGAGCGTGTGGCTCTGAGGGATTGGGATTTCTTTAAGTGTAGCATCACAGCAACAAAACACACTGACGCACACCACAGCCCTTACCCAACCCCCTTAACATACACACACACACACACACACACACACACACACACACACACACACACACACACACACACACACACACTTACCTGAATTCGAGGTTTTGAATGTTGCACTTCTAAACTTTCGCTATTATGTGGATTCAACATTTCAGTATTTCGAGTTTCTGAAGGGAGCCCACATATATGTATATGTATATATATATATATATATATATATATATATGGGGAACTTTTACTTTTGTTGAACAGTGGTTTGGTCATCATCTATTTAGTCAACACAATCTGGTCAACTAAGCAGATGGTCAGCAGGTGTTGACAGTTGTGTGAGATTGGAAAATTCTCAGGGTTGTCAAGTTTGCCCTTTCCCCAAGGAATGTGTGATCCCAGGGTTAGTGTATGTAATTATCAGGGGGTATTGGGGAGTGCAGTGGAGGTTGCTCCCATGCAAAAAAAAAGTTTTCTTTTTTTTTGTATGAATTGAGTGCATATGTCAATGTACATAGTTTTGGTAATTTTGTGTTGACGTTATGCATATCAACATTTGTGCTGTGCAACTTAGTATTCCTATTTCTAAATCTTTATCTATATTTAGATGCCATCAAGTTACAACTGACTCATGTTGACTCTATGGATAGGCCATATAGCATTCTTGTTCATAGGTTCATAACAGTTTACTAGGCTAATAGCCCTAGAGCCCTTAAAAGCCTAGCCATATTTATTATGAGTTGCCCCATTTGTCAATGGTTGGGTGAATGAAGTTTGCAGAGGTAAGGATCTATGGTAGTTAATACCAACTATCCCTGTCCAGAAAAGATATGGGCACCATCCCAAGAGTGAATTAGTGGTCTCCCATCCATTGAATTAAGTTGCATTTGAAGAAGGTCAGGGAGGGGCCCTGTGTCACTTGAATTGCAAGCTTGTTCTAGAGAAGTGGCAGTTTCTGGGAGATGTATCTATCTCTCCAGCATGACCTGTTCATTTCAGAAACTAGGTTGAGATCCCTAGAGTGAATGACCCACCAACAGTTTGATTTACAAATGTGCAGCATTTCCATGAGGCTGGGTCAGAGACTATTCTCTAAACAAGGAACAGGTCACCCCTTTGCAGCCTGTAGGAGACAGAATAATGACAGGACTTTCAGTCTTTACATGTAAGACTTGTCTTGTGTACCCTGTAATTTCTTGTGAGAGACTCGTTTTTTCAGGTGTCTGGTAAGGTACATGCAAAAGGGAACATTGTACTCAATTATTGGTCTGATGAGGGCCATGTATAATGGAATTATAACACTTATAGATCTAGATATGATGCCTTTACTTATAGGATGTGTCACACAGAAGGATATCTGTACTACTGTGGATGAGGGGAACATATGTGTGTCTCACAATGGAGTCACCTATAACCAATACATTAGGTTTTGTGGCCTTATGCCTTATGCCTTATGGGCTTATTTGTTGAGAAACTGGTGTGTGTGTGTGTGTGTGTGTGTGTGTGTGTGTGTGTGTGTGTGTGTGTGTGTGTGTGTGTGTGTGTGTGTGTGTTATTTATTATGTGTTGTGGGTTTTTTTTTGCATTGCTATGCGTGTAAGTGACTTCCGTTTGGGAGGCCTCTGATCTTTTGGTAAGTATGTCCGCATACAGTATGTGGGTTTATGTGTTGTGTCCTTCTTTAGTGTGGGAAGTGTGTCTGTGCTGACAACTGGTTTGGCATTCAGTTTGTCCTTATGTGAGAGTCTTGCCTCCAATTTCATAGTGTAACTACATCTCTCGCATAAAGTATTTGTTTCAGGAGTTAGTAGTTGTCAGTATAGATGAGACAATTGCTACATTGCCTCAAGATGCCCATGTCTATCAGGCCGGACAGAGAGATGATGGGAAACTGCCTGTCCATGATAGCAGGCTCTTACTGTATGTTTTATTAGGCAAGGGAATGGCTTAATTTGACAGGGCTGTGCTGGTAGCACTGAGACTACAAGAGAGACTTATACTTTGTGTAAGCAAAGTTGATCAATAAGGCAATGCTGCTCACTGTGCAACTGAGTTCCTCCTAGAGCAGTAGACACACTTGGAAGGGATTTACTGACAGCTATTTATGTAAAAACTGAGCTTCTAGGCTTTTATGTCTATACAAGGGCACTGCTAACCACCACTGCATGAAGAGCAGCACCACACAAATACAAGGCTTAAATACGAGCAAAGAAAAACAAGTTTTAAGCTAACTACCAAGCAGGAAACCACAGCATAAGCCTTCTACCAGACATCCTCAACTCAGATCATAAGATCATAGGAGGGTACTAGGCTAATGGCCCTGGGTCCCTTACAAGCCTAGACAAGAGTTTGTCCCCAAAAAAGAAACCTTAGTCAGCACCTGTCACCCCTGTCAGTGAGGGACACAGGTGTAACCCCTGGGACAAATTTATGGTTTTCCATCTACTTATCAAGGTTGCGCTTGAATAGGGTCAGCAAGGTAGTCTGTTTGATGTGTATGAGAAGTCTATTCCAGAGACAGGGCAGCCTCTGGGAGAAAAACATGTCTTTCCAGCAGGTTTCGTTGATGTTGCATATTAGAGTCAAGCATTTGAGAGGGTAATGTGCAAGGAGACTTGCGGATATGGAGCATCTCTAGCAGGGCATGGTCCAAGATTTCCAGATCACCCCTGAGCAATCTGTATGATTCTGAGTAGTGTGATAGTGATTTGAGCCTGTCTGTACAGGACAGGTGTTGGAGACCATGGATTCTCTTTGTGAGGTATTTCAGTGGCCTTTCCAGTTGGTGCAGATGTTTGGAGAGGTACATACCAAACAGGACATTATACTCAATTATTGGTCTAATGAGAAAGGAGTATAGAGAGGTAACAACCTCCCTTTTTCTGGATGCAATCCCATTACTTATGAGATGAACCAACTAAAAGGCTTTTCTGACCACTGCCACTACATGATGGTCAAATGTGAGATTGTTATCAACCTGAGTACCCAGGTCTCTCACCACAGGTTGTGTACTTAGGGGGTTGCTGTTGATGTGGTAATCAATAGGGGCCGTGTTTTGCTGAATGGTATGATGATACTTTTTTTGCATTTAACCCTGAGGCCATGACTTTGGTACCAGTCATTAGTTGCTGTTAGACTTTCTTACAGTATGTTAACATCACTTGAGGAGTCAATGACAGCTCCCAACTTACAACTGTCCACATTTCTGGTCAGCCACAGGACTTTTGTCTTTGCCTGGACCTCTGAGAAGTACAATACATGCCAAACAGTATGGGTCCCAGGACAGATCCCTGGGAAACTCCACTAGTGACAGGTCTGCTATCGAAGGTGGAGGTGCCTATTTTGACCTTGTGGGTCCTATCGGTGAGCCAGTTGGCCACCCACCTGATGAGATAGGGATTTACTCCAAGTTGTGTTAGCTTTTTGATGATGCCTGAGTGGGGAATTGTGTCAAAGGCCTTGGCCAAGTCAAGGTAAGCTGTATGTACTGACTTTCCCTCATCCAGGGCCTTGATGACAGTCTCAAAGATGTCAACCAGCTTCAACAGCAAGATCTGCCCTTGACGAATCCAAACTGGGTGGGGTCAAGTGCTTTAACATTGTCTATATCCTTGTTTATGAGATCCATAATAATACACTCCATGGTTTTACACATCAGACTTGTCAAGCTAATGGGGTGATAGTTTTCAGGGTCAATAGTGGTACCACCTTTGTGCAAGGGGATGACAATGGCAGTTCTTCACTCTGCTGGAATGAAGCCTGTACTTAGGCTGTGGTTGAATAGGGTGCTCAATGGCAAAGCATATTTCTTGCTAGAGATTGTGCAGAATACAGCCTGGGATACTATCAGGTCCCATGGAAGCTGTGTTCTTTGCCTTGGATAGGGTCTTTAACACTTGATCTATGGAGATGTGAGGTGCAAGACAAGTATCAGGATGGCAAAGGGCCTTTCAGGGAGGACAGAGGAATGAAGTTTGTGCTGAACCTATCTGTTAGCAGGTTGGCTAAGTCAACAGGATCAGTGTAAGTGATACCGTTAAGTACTAATTTGGAACAAACCTGGGCTTTGCCATGGAGGTTCCTGATGTAACTGAAGAGGGCTTTGTGGTTTTATTTTGTTTCAGAGGCTAATTTTGATTCTTATCTGGGTTTGGAGGTTTTCACTAGTGATCTAATTTGCTTGTTGAGGCTAAGGAGGGACATTTTCCAATTTGGAATTTGTTCCTTTTTACCCTTGGGCAACAGTTTCTTCCTTTTGTTGTAAAGCCTATTGATAGAGGATGTCTGCCAGACAGGTTTGTGTTTCCTTGAGGGCAGATTTTAGTTTTGTTGGGTATGACTGAGTCCATGCAGTTGTACAGATGCTTGTATACTGCATTGGAGCACTGTTCAGCATAGTTGTCTGCATCCTCTGAGGGGGGTCAGTGGTGTGAAGCTACTGGTACCCTTCCTTAGGAGGTTGTAGTCAGCTTTTGAGAAGTTTTTTAGCCTGATTATGGCTAGGGGTGGTGGGATAAAAAGTTTGAATGAGATAGATCGATGATCTGATCTCACCAGGGAAGAACATACTGTGGGCGTGGTGCAGCGGTCACCCATATTGGTGAGAACCAAGTTCAAAATATTATCTCCGCTTGTGGGGGATGGGATGAGCTGGTCTAGTCTGCTAGAATTGATGAAGTCAAGGAATCATTGGGTGAGTGCATGGGTGCACGAATAGTTCACCCAGTCTATGGTGGGGTAGTTGAGGTCACCAAGGATCAGGGTGTTAGGGGGTTTCTTGATGGAGTCAAGTAGATCCAGGTAGGAGGAGTGGGGAGTCATGGAGGGGGGTCTATAGCTGTCTATAACTTGGATAGGTATCTTGCCAACTGTCAGTTGGACCTGGAGTAGTTCCAGTGCATCATGCTAGCAAACCAAGCTGGAGGTGTGCCTGTCCATAATGAAGATAAGAGACTCAACCACCATTAGTCTTCCCGACCTGATTTTGGGATTGGAATGTGTGGAATGAGGTATAGCCTGGTAAGACAGGGGTGCTCTCTGCAGTCATGAACCAAGTTTCTGTGACCGCACAGACATCTGCATCTTTCAGTGTGAGGAAAGCCTCCAGTGAGTGTGTTTTTAGGTTAAGGCTCCTGGCGTTAAGCAGCAAAACCTTCAATTTGCTTTTTGACAGATCTTTTATGTTGGAAGATTTGTCTTTGAGACATTGTCTAAAAAGGCACAATGGGGGAAGCGAGAGCTTTGGCCAGGATCCTGAATCCCAATAGTGACAGGTGGAGGCCATCTCTGGCAATTCAACAAGGCCTGCCAACCCTGTCATCCCAGGCAAACAGATACTGGACCCCTTGGAATGACACCAGAAACTAAGCCAATTGTTGAAGTCAATTATTTTTTGTTGGTATTGTGATATCATTCTTGGTGAAAGTAGGATGCTGCTTAGGGCTGGGGTCATAGCTGCCTGGGACACATACTCTGACGGTTCAATCATGTCTCTCTTCATATAGTCCAGGGAGATATGTCTCAAGTCATTCATACCAACATGGACAATGACAGAGTCGTACTTATTGTAGAGAGACTTAAGTGCATGTGTGATGTGGCAGATTCTGGCACCAGACAGACAACTAGCTATGATCTTCTCCTTGTAAAGCCTGGTGAGGAGGGACATCTGTGTGTCTCACAATTAAGTCACCAATGGCTAGTATGTTTGGTTTATTGTCATGCGTTGTGTGCTGTGTTGATTTATTGTTTTGCCTTATGGGCTGTGTTTGTGAGACACTGGTGTGTTGTCTGCTGTATGTGCTGTGTTTGGTGTTGCATGTGGAATGTTTGTGAGTGTGTTTTGGAGGTCTCTGCTGTTTAAGTAAGTTTTTATTGAGGACCTCTGCATAGGTTGGTGGGTGTTGTGCTTGACTATGTGATGTGAGTGGTGTGGTGTTGTGTGTCAATCTCATCTTTGTCAGGAGTAATGACTGTGGAGTGAGAGAGCATGGATTCCATGTTACTGATGTAGGTGCATTTCTCGCAAGTAGAAAAATTATGCTAGGAAAACAGGGCTTTCAATAAGCATGAGGGGGGGGGTCAGTGGTGTGAAGCTACCGATACCCTCCCTTAGGAGGTTGTAGTCAGCTTTTGAGAAGTTTTTTAGCCTAAGTTGATCAGGCTGGCAGGAGAAACTGATGGAAATTGTCCAGACATAGTGATCTGAATACTTGGGCAGATTTATGGAGACAGGGCTTTGATAAGGGTTTGTCCACAAGCATGTAGACCGCAAAAACTTTCTTAAATATAAAGTAACTGTCCTGAAGCCCAAGTGCTGAACCAAGACTAAGATGCTTAGAATAAAGTAAATTTAATCAGGGTACTAATAAGCAGTAATAAATGCAGTAGAATAAAAGCACTTGAACACTTAAGAGCACACAGCAAAGCAAAAATAAGGTATAAAGTAAGAAGAACATAGTTACAGTAAAAGCAAAAGTGTAAGTGTAATTTTATTTTTTAGGTGGAGAGGGAGGAAACAGAAGATAGATGAAGATTAAGAAACTAAGGGGGTTGGCCTTCCCAAATGTTCTCTCTGTAATCGGTAGACTGAGCTGCTGAGATAGGACTGGGAGGATTGTCCAAAATCAAAGAAGCACGGGGGTAGTCCTTCCCAAATTATCTCACTGTACTCAGTTGAGTGAGCAAATGAGGTGGGAATGGGATGAGTGACCAAAACCAAATTTACAGCAGGGGCGGGCAATTCCAAAGTCACCAAGTTTAAAACAACACTTGGGTGGCAGGGTGGGAAAAACAAACAAAACTCAGACAGACAGAGGCCAGAAATAAACAATGAAGCAAATAAATAAATGCAGTACAGTTTTTTTAACTATCACTGAAACAGATCAAGTGCAAAAAAAGTATACTTATATCAGCTTGGTATATCCAGATGGTTATAGCTCAAATACAGCCAGTTACTTAGCTCTGCTACATCAGCTCTGCTACTGAGCACAAATTCACAGAAATGCAAGTCTTTGTACCAGAAATACAACAGAGAAAATAGACCTCAGGCAATCAGATAAACACATAGGTGCTGGCCACTAGCTAACACCTTAGGTGAGCTGACTCCACAGAATACAAAGCAACCCCACCATGAAACTAGCTACTGAACTAACCTTGAGAAATAAAAATGCAGACAGACAGAGGCTAGCAATAAACAATGATGCAAATAAATAAATGCAGTACAGTTTTATTAACTATCACTGAAACAGATCAAGTGCTAAAAAGCATACTTGTATCAGCTGGGTATATCCAGATGGTATAGGTTGGATCAGCACACCTCTGCCACAAGGGTGCAGAAAAATGCCTTATTAATGTAGAATAGCTGGTTTGGAGCCCAGGTGTAACAATACCACACATACTACCTACAACAGCCCTACAACTAACAGATACAATGTAATATGGTGCAATTAACTATTTACTGCTGTTTCAGTTGTGGAATCCTTCAAGTTTTTGGGATCTATAATCTCTTGTGACCTGAAGTGTGAGATCAATGTAGGATCCATGATAAAAAAGGCACAACAGTAAATGTACTTTCTGCGACAGCTGAGGAAGTTCAACCTTCCACAGGAACTGTTGATTCAGTTCTGTACAGCAGTCATTGAGTCTGTTCTCAGCTCATCCATAACAGTGTGGTTTGGATCTCTGTCTAATCATGTGAAAAATAGGTTACATCAAATAGTCAAGTCTGCCGAAAATATAATTGGTGCTAGTTTGATCTCTTCACAGGACCTGTACTATTCCAGAGTCATGAAACGGGCAGAGAAAATCATCACCAACCCTTCACATTCAGGCCACCATCTTTTTGAACTATTACCATCAGCCAGGCATTATAGATTAATATGCACCAAAACAAGCAGGTATAAGAACAGTCTTTTTCCTCAGGCTATCAAGTTCATAAACAGTTAAATCAGCTTCTTCTGCTGGGATATTCTTTTTCCCAAGCCTCTGAGGATGCTGCAATATTGTTTACATGTTGTTAATACTTGCTTCTTTTGTTGTTTATTTCAGTATTTCTTGCACTGAGTTGCACTTTGCACCGTGTATATTTACTTTTTTTTGTCTTGTTCTTAATAGTTTTATGTATGTTGTTTGTCTTGTTCTTAATAGTCGTTTATGTAATTCATACTTGGAGAGTCACTGTAAACTGGAGTCAAATTTCTTGTATGTGCACATACTTGGCCAATAAATGTGATTCTGATTCTGATTAAAGCAATAGGCAATACATTTTTTGGAACTGCTAAAATACAGCCAGTATATAAGAGAAGTGCAAAAAGATACTTTTGTGCTTCCCAACTCAGATAGACCAGGTAAACACCTACTGCCACTAGATGAATAATCCCAGTCCTTCTAATGTAAAAGCACAGTAAAGGAGTGTCCAGAGTGAAATGCTACCACAAACAAACTTAAAAGATATGAAATGTTACCACAAACAAACTTAAAGGTACGGGTATGTAAGTGTACTTTAAACAGCTTATAAAAGTGTGATTATTCAAAAAAAGTCTTTGTATAAATGAGCCAAGAGCCACTCAATTGTACAGAATGTATAAAGGCACTTAAATAAGATAAGCTGATTAATAGGCCCTCCAACCAATAAAATTATATCTGAAGTGTTTCCACGACCTAAACAGACCAGGCTACCTCCCAGTACACTAGATGGGAAATCTACTGATGTCATTATGTAAAAAACAAGTGCTTGCTAGAGTGCAAAAATAAACTACTTTATCCAACAGCTAGCTACATAATGAATTCAGATCAAGTAAATCAGTAGAACAGACAATGAGAGGCAAAATGCACTTTTTTTAATATAAGGACAAGGAAAAGCAAATAAATAATTCAAGATATCAACAGCAGTGTAGAAAGGGAGGAGCTTATTAAGCTCAATTTACAGAAGGGGTGGGCAACTTAAAATCACCAGTTTTAAAAGGTAAATCAATGAAAGGGAGGGTGTTAGGGAAAAAGTAGCAAGGAATCACCCACAGTGCTTTAGTTTATACAGGCTTGAAATATTTTCAGAAAAAGACAAATGCCCAGAAATTCATTGTGTATTCAAGTATCACACAAACAATTTAACCAATGGAAAAGTATGTGAAAAGTGCAGCCTAGCTAATTTGTCTATCTCTCACATAAAACAAAAACAGCAGGATATCAGATTTCTTAAAACAGAAAACAAAATTGAGCAGGTAAAACAGAAAGCAGCTTTATCTTCTCACATACAAGAAAATATAGGTTTACTTTCCTCACCCAGCACGGAATCACCAGCAGTGCTTTGTTTTATGCAGGCTTGAAATATTTTTCAGAAAAAGACAAAGGCTCAGAATTTCACTGTGTATTTAAGTATCTCTCAAACAATTTAACCAATGGAAAAAAAACAAACAAACGTGAAATGTACAGCCTAGCTAATTTAAATGTTTATCTCTCACATAGAACAAGCATGTTATGGAAGTAGACTGCAAGGCCTTTCTTCCATACTTCTGCTGCTCAGTTGTGCCCCAACCAGATTTCAAACACAGTTCTACTAGTTTGTAATCCTGCACCTTACTCACTCTGGGAAATCTACACACACACACACACACACACACACACACACACACACACACACACACTCTATATATATATATATATATATATATATATATATATATATATATATAGCTAAATATTCTTTTTATTTTTATTATTTTCTGTAGCCTAGTTCTTTGAATTTTTAAACATATTTTCAATATGACATCTATGATTCCCTTCAATAAACTGTGTGATTGTCATTATGCAGTTCAGTATCAAAAATGCTGATTTGCAAAATCAACTCTCTGGACTATTGTATAATGAAGGTCACATTCTGCAAGTTGTGATGCTCCATATATGCAGTGCTAGAAATTTTTATCAAACGTGTTAGGAAATGACCAAGTTAAGGGCAGTTGTTAAGTCCAACAAAATATTAAAATGGCAGTATTTTTAAATTAGTAGCTGCTGTGTGACTTTTCATATAATTGAATACCTTTCTTACCTGATCCTTCACACAGCTTGCCTATATAGTCCCTATAACTGAATACTTTATCCACCAGCAAACAATCAAAGCTTCACCTTAGCTACTCAGAATACAAGAACATAACACTTGCCCTATAAAGTCTTGGCTTATCCACCTACATTCCAATGCTCAAGGACCTGGGCTGAAATAAGGTGTTAAGGTACCAGTTATGCTATTTTTTTATGTGTGACCGAGATGTAACTCTTACATCATATTGATGGGCGGAGTCAAAGATAACATGCATGTGTGTTGAGTACAGAAGTGGAGAATGTGGTGTGCCTTTTTATTAACACCAGTACTAGGCTTGCAGAAGTTGTAGAGGATTATAATCATGGAAACTGATCATAACAAGTTTATTCCTGTTTTTGAGATTTATTTACAGATGTAATCAAAGCTCATTTGGATGCAATAAATTTTGTTGTGATTGATTACCTAATCATAATTTTTGTAGTACACATATTTCTGTTAACTGCAATGCAGATGCTGGGGTGGGGTTGGGGGTAGTTGGTACCTTGGGTCCCTTTAAAAGTATATTTTCTTGACTGGAAAACAGCAGACATAAAATTCAGAGGAATTATTCAACCTTGCATTCAGTGTGAAATGTTACTGAATTTTGTTTGGATGATTTAATCTTAGAATCATATGAAGAGACTCTGGTTGGCTAGAGAAATTGTCAGTCAAACATGATCTCAGCTAGATGTGGATGTGAAATTAGCCAAATGAAATGCCATAAATATTTAAGTTTCTTCTAATTTTTAATTAATTATTACCGGGTCAACAAAATACATTACTGAAGAGATCCTAGTTTACCCTTTTCCCTGCCTTTGTACTGTACTGTATGAAAGGGGTGCTTTTTCATTGAAATACTAGTTATTTTCATCTGAATTTTATAGTTTGGTTGTAATAGTCAAAACAGGTAATGACAACACTTGCAATGTCACAGCTATAGTATAACAACATAATTATTTGCTAGTTTTCCAGGCATAATAAACATGAAATGTGCTGCATTATTTCAGATTCACATTAATAACATAAATATGACTCTCCCATACTAGATAATGTGTGAACGTACTTTCTGAATTTGATGTCTGTAATATTAACAAATGAAGGAAGGTATGCTGCATAAAAGTAAAAGTGAATACTAGCCTTTAACATTGTTTGTATTGTTAGTTTCTTATTTTTATGCAGTTGTTGTGCTGACCACTGGGACCATGGCAAATTGTACACACTATCTTTTTCAAAAGACTGAAAATATTATGCAGCTGTCACATGAGAGTACATTAGTGACTTCATTAGTGATGTCATGAAAGGCACAGTGCTTATAATTAGGGAGAAAAATATGTGACAATTAGAATAAGAAACAATAATGAGCATGACTTCCTACAAGTCTGTGTTAAAGGTCTCTAGCAAGTATATGGCATGCTCACTACTTGTTTGGTTTAAAACGTACCATAAAAGAACAGGCTTGTGCAGGCTGCCTTCTCACTTGCAGATGTTATGGCAATACAGGATGACAATACTTTATCTCAGGTCATGAATTAATGCGTAATGTTTTTTTTTTATTAGAAAAGTAAGTAGGCAATCATTGTGAACCTTCAGAGTTCATGTGCAGATTTGAACTCTCAGAACAGAAAAAGCTACTATTCCATCAACTGCAATTTTATGTGTCATGCATGAAGTTGCATCACTAATATGTCAGTCCAGCATCCTGGCACACAAACTATCTATATTGCCTTTTCCTACGTGATAGGAGTCCTCATGGTCACCTAGCTGTTAAGTGCTAAAAATTCTAATGTTGTCACCCATTAGTCATTTCTGTATCTATACTGTGACATGGGTACTATGGAGTAATCACCCCACTCCCTCTTTTGTTATGTGTCACCTCCCTGTTCTATTTCCAGGTAGTGCAGACTACCCACACAAACTTTGGCAAATAACACCAATCTGTAACCGTCAGAGGGTTGCTGAGAAGTGCTTTAAGACCCAGATTGTCACTGAGCAAGTGTTTGGCCTGCTCAAAACTCATTTCTATTGATTGGCTGAGTCAGAGGGAGCCCTCAGTATGAGCCTATTACTGAAGCTGTAACAGGACATTTACTGCCTGCTGCATACTTCACAACTGATCACACATCAGTCTGGTGTGGAACTGCCACTGCCTGTTACCAATGGTGGTGGTGCAACTCCCACTATGATTTGTCACACCAGTGATGATAGTGTAATCTAAGCAAAAAAAAAAATAAAAAATTGGTAAGAGTACCTTCAATGTACCTCAAGAGGAACATTTCTTGTTTTAAGTCATAAATATGACCTGTTCCATGCTGCTCCACATTGAAAGGATTTGCCACACATTCATAGCTAGTAATATTTTGGAGATGGAAAGGTGAAAACTATGTTAGTGAGTTATTCACAAATAACAAAGTTCTCAGACTGTACTATGGGTACTTAAATATCATTCCTGCAAGACTTCACAAAATTCACTCAACAAAATCTGACATCAGTGGGTATGTATAAAGTAAACAAACTGCAATGACCTTTATTCAACTTTTTCAAGTGTAATAACAGATGGCAGTAAATATTTACCACCACTAATACATCCTATAAAGGGGGCTGCTGCCCCTTAATGCCATCCTTTTTTGTTTCTTGTTTTTCTTTTTTTATTATATGAGCTTTCTTAACTCTGGTACTACTGTAGGCAGTACAGCTTTTGTAGTGCATGTAGGGTACTGCCAATCAAGCATATCTGTCATTGAAACCACACCTCAACCAGCACAAAAATGCTGGTTTGATGAGCCTTTAACATATCGCCTCAATCGCATTATGCTGAGAGCACATATATTTGACTGACCAGTTTGGTGATTCTTTTTGTATTTTGGTGGGGTTTACCTGAAAATGCACACCTGTAAATTCTAGCATGGAAGAGACGTGTATGCTGATCGTACTGTTTTTATGAATCACACCTGAGCATGCCTGCCCCATTAGCATATGTACTGTTCTAAAATAACATGCCTACTATGCAATTGATTAGTGGTTATTACTCCCTAATGAAGAGGGTGTGAACTGAGTAGGACTCTGGTATGTATATTCTAACACAGGTTAATCCTACACAATAACGCATGGTGTTTATTAAAAGCACTCCTATTTAGAAACCAAGGTTACTACATTATTCTGCAATTGAAAAAATGTTTACTGATGAAAGGATGAACTGGAGAGTTTATCTTATGCTTGAACAATTTGGGGAAACGAAGATTGCATTAGTTTTAAAATGTTGCACTAAACATAATAAAGGTCATTAGGTAGGATGTGTGTTAGAATGACTGCCTGCCAATATTACACTTTGCATGTGTGTGTTTGTTAGTAAAATCAATACATTTACAGGGTCTATATTACCATCTCAACAAAGCTGTTCATCGAACGCCCTTATGTTGACACATATACACCAGAATACCAAAATCTCAAACGGCCACAAAAGCGATTTTTTTCACAGGGAAAAAAATCACTTGGCCGTTGTTGGGAATTTGCTGTTTCCTCCACTGTAGTGCGATCTCGGAGTTGGTATATTTAAGTAGGGTGTGTGTGGGGGGGCATTGTGTCTGTCGGTTTGTTTTGTTTATTGTTGGCCCAGCGATTTTTTTCCCTGGACATTCAAGCTATTGGTATCAATGAACAGGTCTGTTGACATAGTAATATAGATTCCATTTACAAGGACACTGCTATAAAGGTTGATCTTGTAATAAATTGCAGCATATAACACATTCATTTTGTGCATGCAACAGTCTGAAAATACCCAGAAGACATGTTTAAGTGCTGCTATTAGGATTTTTCATTCCCCACTTTGGTTGCAATATCACATTTCTGGCACTTAGAGTAATTAAGATCCATATGCTGAAAAAGATATTGCATTTTGGAAAATGGCACAGAACAGAACAAAAATGTAGATACGCTGATTATCTACATTACTTGTGATATGTAATCCTGGTTTAAAATTAGTTGTTTCAAAATAAGAGTGGAATAAAATATTTTAAAATAGCACTGGTAAACAGTCCTCAATAAAAAAATAATAATTAATGATAAACATTCAGGAATATTAGTGATGTTTGTCTGTGAGATGGCATATTGAGATGAAATTTGGCATTACCTTATTACTGCTTTTAACTTGTTTTTACTGTGTATTAATAAATGTGTTGAGTTTTTGCTGCATTGCAAATAATCAAAGTACAGTTCAAAAACAAGCAAACAAAAAACATCATAGCCTATAGTCAGCACATAACAAGGGTCTTGTGTGTAATGGGGCAGGGGGCTAGTTTATACTCTTTTGACACTACATGTTTGCTGTAGCTTGGGTCACAACAAAATTAGTTTAATTGATTGACCAGTCAAACATCGACTGTTTTAATATATGAAAGTGTAGAAATTTGAAGTTTGATGCATGTGCATGTTTGTGTTGGTAGAATAGGATACTGAAAAGTACTGGCTTTAATTTATTAACATTAATGACATATAAACAGTGTCATAAAGCCAGCAACAACTTAACTAGATTCTATTAGACCCAGATGGAGGGAATTATAGCACATGCAAAACAAACAAACAGCACCCACTCCTGCTAAAGGTAGCTCACAAGCAAATCAATCCAAATAAGAAAAACAAAATGTGAGCAAACCAACAGAGCTGAATGAAGGCCAAGAAACGTGAAACAAGCAAAACAAACAGCACCCACTCCTGCTATAGAGAGCTCACAAGCTTAATGCTAATATTCTTTTAAAGCCAGCATTAATTAAGAGGAAGTGAATTTGATTTGGTGTTTTTAGTGACATGTGACTTTGCTTTTTGTATAAATAATTGCTTTTAAGTTGTTTTTATGTGGATCTGAAGAAGCGTTAACTCTGTGAAAGTGCTTATTGTTTCTTTTTAATAAAGAATCTCTAAAGGACGTTTCTTGGTCTTCATTCAGCTCTGTTGGTTTGCTCAGATTTTGTTTTCCTTATTTGAATTATAGCACATGTAAGTTATCTGTCTGCTTATCTATCAAGAAATACACACACACACACACACACACACACACACACACACACACACACACACACACACACACACACACACACACACACACACACACACGTATATAATAAGCATGGAAATGAGTCAGCACTGAACAGTATCACAGATGTGCTACTTGACCACAAAAGCCTGAAACTAAAACAATGACATCAAAATATGCATGCTCCAACTTTATATATTAAACTTGGAGCATGCAAATAAAAAGGTGTTTTTTTTAAGGGGCAAACTCCCATCTGCATCCACTCCACACCCCTTGCAATTCATGTATATACATACACACACATACACACATTGATATATATATAAATATATATATATATATATATATATATATATATACATATACATATACATATACATATACATATACATACAATACTGGGAAAGGAAAATATTCCTCAAGTCCCCAAACCTGCATTATGGCAATGTTACACAAGTTTTGATCAACTGATCCATCAATTAAATGGTACAGTCACGAAAGCTGTTGACCAAATCAGTGGTCAGTTTAGATTGCAGGACTCATGGCTGGTATTTCAGAAAAGTCTGCTGCCAATGGTAAGCCACCCCTTATGATTTAGAGACAGGTCTACAGCAGTGTTTCTACATGGTCAGTAGTGGGCTATCTTCATTACCATACTAGATGCTAATAAGGCATTCCACGGGAGTGGCTGATGCAAATGAGCCATGTGTTCTCCCACAGAAATGCTTGTGGGAATGGATTTATGCAATGCATGTGTGTCTGCAGGGGTATGAGTAGTTTCAGGTGAGTGTGAGTGTGTGTTTCTCTGCTTGGATGGTCATTGTGTGTGTGTGTGTGTGTGTGTGTGTGTGTGTGTGTGTGTGTGTGTGTGTGTGTGTGTGTGTGTGTGTGTGTGTGTGTGTATCTGTGGGTGTATGTGTTTATGCGCAAATGGGTGAATGTATCCATGAGAGCAAGCAGGTGGGTGTGTCATGTACAGTGTGTGTGTGTGTGTGTGTGTGTGTGTGTGTGTGTGTGTGGGTATGTGTGTGTGTGTCAATGTCTGTATGTCTGTAGACAATAAATGATGGACATGCTTGTGGCACCATGGACCACCAGTGGTAGTTGTTGCTGCAAAGTACTGTTTAGTACTTGCTGTAATTATACGAGATTCAGACACATGCAAATTAGCCAGTAATGAGGTCATCTTCATAGTGACAACCTTGCCTCTGAACTGCATTTTCTGTGATTGTGTAAAGGGCAACTTTTGGCTACTGCAGTTTATTCAATTGCAGGTAGTGTTTCTGAATCCCAGCCTGTGTGTGTGTGTGTGTGTGTGTGTGTGTGTGTGTGTGTGTGTGTGTGTGTGTGTGTGTGTGTGTATGTGTGTATATTTGTCTATCTGTAAGTATGCATGCGCACACACACATGCACACACACACACACACACACACACACACACACACACACACACACACAGACACACACACTTACACATGTATATCTATCACACATAATAGCACATCATGTCATCAAATGTAATTTCAGCAAATGCATTTTCTCCACTATTATGTGATCTCAGAATGATTGTCCCCTTCAAAAACAAAATCCTTCAGTGAACAGTTTTTTTTTCTGATCACCGAAATTACTTTTGATGAAGACATGAATCCATCACACACACACACACACACACACACACACACACACACACACACACACACACACACACACACACACTTGGGAAACAGGATTTACAAATCTACTTCCCTAGTTCAACAGTGCCTATTATATCTTGTAAAACTCAGTCCAGTGTCCTCTGTGTTCTATTTAGCCATTTTTTCTTTCTTTTGTTACGCTAAAGTAGTGTTTCCCATTAACCTCAGTTATCTACATTACCGTAACTTTGTCCAAACAAGACTTTAAGAAGTTTGCATAGGTTTCTATGAACTGACTGCCTTCCAATTGTTTTTTTTTTTCTCTGCAGTTTGTGAGGTACATTTAATGGTTCTTTTTTTTGAGTGACAGTGTATTTATTCAATTTATTTTCGCAGTTTAGTTAGATTTAGGTTAGGATTTTGTTTGTTTTATATTTTTTTTCAAATTTCATTAGTATGGGGGTTGAGTTAGGGGTTGCAGGTATGGAGTTTGCATGTATTGCGTAAAGTTGCATTGTTTTACTTTGCAGTGAATAGAACTAATGCATTTATGATTTTATTTTATTTTATTTTTTGAAAAATGAAATGTTTTGTTTTGGTGTTATTTTAGGTGGGCTATGGTTTACAGCGTGTCAGTGTTTATGTTTTTACTGCATAAACCTTTAAGGGCATTCAGAATCACTGCATACCTCATGACTCTGTTCATAGCAGGGTTGCTCAGTGTGTCTGACAAAGGATCAGTTCCAGAACTGCTGTAGTACTACAGTGATGTGAAGCATCACACAAGCAGTGTAACATCTGGCTATTGGATAATGCCGAATGCAAATGATGCAGTCTTGGGGCATGGCTAATGTAAACTATTCACATGTTCTGCTCTGGGGCCTTGCACTGAGCTTGAAATATCTCAGTAGAGTGATCAAAGACAAACACTTCAATGCTGTTTCAGAGCAGGACAGTGCAACTGAACATGCTGTTTTTGCGTTTTTCACCCATTGTTGTCTTTTCCAGCAACATGCAAGTTAGCATTGCAGCAGCTATGCACTGCAAGGCTGTGTTCATGTGTGTGTGTGTGTGTGTGTGTGTGTGTGTGTGTGTGTGTGTGTGTGTGTGTGTGTGTGTGTGTGTGTGTGTCTGTAGATGTCAATGCGCCAATGCTGTGTGGGTTGGTAAGGGGAACACTAGCACAGTTAGACACCTGCTTTGCATGGGTTGGTGGAAGCTACACTAGCGCAGTTATTCCAGCTGCATTAGGCATTCAATTCAGTGACATGCAAAGGAGTCACTAATGACTTTTTGCTCCATTCGGCCTTTGTGTGTCTCTGAATTTCTAATAACTCCAGTGCAGTACTATTAGTGCTACAGAGCTAAAATTTCTGAATATCATCCTTAGTTTTCTTTTTAGGAAGTACATAAATATGCAAAGTTTAGGAGAATTTTAATAGCTTTGATGACTAGCCAAAGATGTAAATAAACTGTTAGTGACATGCCAAGAGAGTAGATAAATATTGATGTAAAAAGAGTTTTTAAAAGTGTTTATCACACCTAGTAATTCTTGATTCAGCCCAGGTGTAGTAACTTGTTTCGAAGACTACCTCTGCCATTCAACTTTTACTGTTTAGAGAACATGTCAATATTTCAGCCTTGGCACATTATCAGCAGGACTCCCCCAAGGCCCCATCTAAATCTTCTTCTCTGTACAGATGAACAGTATAGCTGACCTCATACACCCTCAGTGACAACTCTGTATACTGATGATCTTATTCTTCACTGTACTGGTTCCTTCAGTATCCATGTCTGGGAACAACTTCAACATTAACAGGCTTGGCCTGTGGCTCTCAAATAAGAAGCTAAAAATATTAAGCATGAACAAAACTGAAGCTGTTTTGTTTATTTGGTACTCGTCAAAAGCTAAACCAATCCAGCTCTCTGTCTCTCTATGATCTACCCAAAAGCAAGATCCAACAGAGACATTACAAATATCTAGGCCTTCTCATTGACCACATCATCAGCTTTAAAAAACACAGAAAAATATTTACAACCTGCTAACACTGTTTCAAATCATCTCACTTCACGGGTAGGTAGACCACTTGCAATGAATGTACTTATAGCCAGACTACACTAAATTCTGGCTAAAATACCTGGTCTAAGTCTGCTATAAAAACAAAACCAAACAACAAAATTCATCAGTTCATTGCACATCACGGTTGAAACACATCATTGCACTATCCTTCAAAATGCTACCTGGATACCCATTCCTGCTTGAACTTTGCCATTGCTAACCAATCCAACCTGTAAACTTCTCCACTCTGGCATTTAGTACAGAATATTAAAGATGTGAACTGTTACTTATCTGCTTCCTGCAGTCAGTGGAACATGGTTTGATTACTTCCACATCCATTTGTCTACCTTTGTGACTCTGAGCAATTTACTTGGCTAGATAGTGCTTCCAGGTCACCCCTGAAAGGGTCACTTGTGTCCAGTGAGCTTGCCGAGTTAACAAATGATGTATAACATGAAATAAATGAATAAAAAAAAACTAAATAAATAAATGCATACTGTCATGCTGTCAAAAATAAACTTATTCCCTTATAATTTATGTGTAGGTACTGAGAAGTTTGACATACCTATTTTTTGTAAGTCAGTAGCTGGCAAGGATTTTTCCAAAACTGATCCAGCCAAATTGAACAAACTTTCCTCAAACATAGGAAAACTGACTTTGTTCCCATAATTTAGGAGAGGAAGAAAAACCTTCAACAGAACCACAAAGACAGCTATAGCTACCAAGTCTGATGGCATAGGGAGATGTAGGCCTGATTACAGCCCGGGTGACTCGAGTTTGATTAGTGGGTGAGCAGCCAATAGAGCTGGATGAGCAGGATGGAAGTGAGCAGCTCCTTGCTTACTTGCCCATCCTGGTGGGATGGAGGTGGTTCTAGCTTCCAATCTGAGTGACACGTAGTGGGAGGAATAGGTATTGTACCTGTGCTGCATGAGCCTATGAAATACACATTGCCCTTGAAGGTAAGCAGGTAGCTGAGTGGGAGTGCTAAGGCACTCTTTCTATGGCCTGTGACATGCAGTTGAGCTCACAGAGTCACTGTGAGGGAGTGGGAGCTCTACCATAGGGGGGACAGGCTGCTTTGCAGGATCAGCAAGATGGTCTGCTGGCTACCATGTGACTCCCAGCATGGATCTAATGGGCCAACTGGGCAATGCAGGCAGGAAAGAATGGGCTGTAAGGGTGACATGTAGTTCAGGTATGTGGCTCTCACCCCCCAGGAATGAATGGTCTGACTGGGTGTAGGGTGTGGAGCCATCACGTTGGTGCTGTGGAGGAAAAAAGATCGATATAGCTGTTGTTGACTATTATTAATTTTTGCAATTAATCCAAACAGTAATTACAAAACATTCTCCACAGAACACTATCTACTTATTGTAAATATTTAACACAAGCATCCCTTTCTTTTTCTTAAGCAGTTCGCAGTGCCAGTTGGCCAGCTCCTGAGATTTTAATAATCTACACGAGAGTCTTCTTGAAAAGATAAGTACCCGTTAGAAACTTTTCTGCCCTCAGACCGATGTCAGACAAACAGCCTGTCGTTTGCACTACATTCAACAAGCGCGCCATTAGCGTCGTGGAGTTTAACTTTAGCTTTTTTAAAAAAAATATACATAATGTCTAATAGGGATACTCGACTCCAGTAAACTAAAAAACTAAAATAAAATACAACACATGACATGAGAGCCTCTACCGATATACACGCCAAGCCGACTACAGGTGGTGCGGTTCTCAGCTTTCACCAGACAGCCATGCCTTTTGTAAAACAAACAAACAAGGCCCTTCCTTCTCAGCCCCCCCATGCTAAAAAAATGCAAAATGGCTGAGGACTTAAATTTTCTTATCAGGGGTTCTCAACCCCCAAAATAAGGCCCAGAGTGGAGGAAGACTGTTATCACAGTTGACAAAACAAATGTCACTGAACAAACAATTTTGATTTGAAGAGCAGGATTTGATACATAGTGTGTGAGAGCAAGTAGGTAAACATACCTTGCAATGTGGTTTCTCTGCAAAAATGTGTTTGTTGTTAAAAGCTGAAGAGGTTAAAAAAGAAAATGGGGAAAAAGAAAAAATCAATGCAAACAGTGAAAGATTTTTTTCCTGGTACAAACCCCCACGTTTCAGTAGAAATTGGCCTTCAAAAATTGGTCCTTTCATACAGGCACACGAGGGAGGGGACAATCTCAAGGATCATTTAGAGGCAGACAATGGCAAGCACCTACCCAAAGGGTGGTGAGGATAGTTCACAGCCATTCAGAAAGTAGAACCACAAAATTCAAGATGCTCATTACAGCAGCTCTTTTCATGCTGGGGCAAGTCTTGGTGGCTGTAACATTGGACCTCAAGGAGAGGCACCTGCATGTCCCCTATCAGACAAGATTGCAGAGATAACTCAGATTTCTTGCAGGTTCAACACATTATCAATTCTGTTGCATCCTCAAGTTTTTTCATTCAAAATTGGGAAGGCAGACATAGAAGATCTTGCTCTCCCACAGAAATCACAATTGTGCAAAATGGCAAAAGATGCTTTCATTCCATTTCATCCACAGGCCTGGAGAGCACTCCTCTCTTTCAGTTGGACAACAATGACAGTCTATGCCTGGATCTGCTCTAATGTCTCTTCTACTGACTCAGCACAACTTCAAAAAAAACTCTTCACAGTGCAAAAATTCATTCAATCTAGCGCATGGAAGATTTCTTAAAAAACAGACCCTACTACTCAAAGGGAGGTACAGGATGTCATTTTGAGGCCAGAAGACCTTCTACTAGAAAAGCCGTGTTTGGGATGAGAAAGAGGGCTACCCTACTGGAAATATTTAAATATTACATTATCTAGCTAGAGATGCTAAGCAGTGGACTTTCATTCTCTCTCATCAAAATCCATGCCTCCATTTCAGCTGCAGAATACACAACTGATCCTCTCCTTTTCTCTCTCCCCCCTCTTAAGACAGTTCCTCAGATGGTAAAACTTACCTGCAGGCATATAAGTCACACCACTAGGGCCACAGCTACCTCTGCAGCTTTCAGGGGGGGGGTTCCAACAAAGATTTTTTGGGAGCTGCCACTGGAGTTCTGTGCATACCTTCTCCAAGCACTATCACCTGCCTTCTTTTTGCTTTGATTTTCGTATTGTACATATGTGGTTTAAACAAGAACACAAATTTTTGTTGAGTTCATTCTGCGTTCATTTCTTATACAAAAGTATTATGCTATTTCTATCTCTTAATCATACACAACTGCTTGACTGACTATGGAACTGAATGTTAGAAGTGAAATGCTGTGCTGTATTACTGTACTATGACATAGGGTAAAATGTACTGACTGAATCCATTGTAAAATACTCTGAATGTAGCAGTGCTCCAATTTTATATAATATGTTGTGGAACAAATCTCAACTTTTCTCAGCTGCATTTGGCCAGGTTATGGCTGAAAAAGGTCCTCTGGCCAGTCCACATACCCAGTTATTAAAATAAATAAATTACCCCCCCTCATAAAAATAGCAAATATCCTGCTATTTTAGGAGGAAAAAATATGAACTGTTCTCAAAATATTGCAGAAATGTGTGCCACTGTATCTCACATATCTTACTATGATATAAAACAATAGAATAGAAATAGCTACGTTTCTTTGACAGAAGCTCTTCATTTTGTAGTAAAGTGAAAATATGTCTTCTGTACTGGTTCGGTGTGTGGTTTGTGTTACAATATGTCACATTTCAGTAAAAAAATCTCATGCTTTGGGCATCTGAAAAGATGGCTATCTGTGAGGGAGCTGATTTGTTGAAGAACAAATGACTATAGACTTGTTCTGTGAGAAGAGGACTAGAGTAAATAAGAAACAGGACATGACCTATTTGTCGTACTGTAGAGACACGGGTGGAGAGACTGAGGCAGATGGGAAATGAGACAGAACCTTGCACTCTGGATAATATAATAATAAAGATTTAAGATGAAGTTTAATTATTTAATATATTCAGAAGGTGTGAAGCTTAAAGTTGCTCTTATTGTGTGTCTGTGAAGCCTTCTCTTGGTGACACAATATACTAATAGTCAAAGCAAAGAAGGATATTATGATAATAACAGTTGCTTAACAAAAGGTAGATAATATGTGTGATCATGGAGAGGCCAACCGATGTAATAACGCAATAGAAGGAAACACAGATCACTTATGGAATGATCTTACCTTCTGAAGGATAAACATGAAAAATTTTACATAAAAAAGACTGCAAAGATAATATTTAATTGCCTTGTATGTGTCCATGGGTATGTCAGACATTAATATATTGCTAAGTAAAATTAATTTACAGTCTTAAGTGCCACAGAATGGCCGACCGTGCCCTCCAACATTGACAATTCCAGACCTATCTCTAGATCTACAAGTAAGGCCTCACCATCATTTACAGCCCAGGTTTCAGTTTAAAGCCCCGATCTTTCCAGTGAAACATGTGACCAAGAGAGTATGTGCACCTGAGATAAAAGCTACCCACCAGATATGGCATGGCAAACCAAACACCCACCCCCCCAGGTTGATTTGCATCTGCTTCCCCTTGTCTTAAGGAACATATCAACTCATAGTCTGCCCTAAACCCCCCAAGACAGTTACATCCATATTTCCCTGCCAGCTCTAACAGTCCCCAAAACACTGATTGAACATGGGTCATCTGGGTTGTCATCAAGGATTTATTCCTCTACATTAAAGGAGCTGGACTTCCTCCACAAAATCTTGCATCTCCTACATGAAATTTTTAACATTTGGCAGAAGAACTATTTTACATGAGAAATATGAAAAGCTATAAATAATAGTAATGAAAATGTAAAGCAATAAAACGGATACCACATTTTCTTAGCATATTAACACTCTCTAATGTATGTAGTTTTGGTCAGTATCAGACTTAGGTTCATAGATGTATACAAGGCTAATAACCGCTGGGGCCTATTTAAGCCTAGCCATGCATCCTAATTCTCTAAGGTCTGGTACCCTTGGCTGTGTAAACAGGGGCTGAGAGATGAAATATTTACAAGCAAGGTCCTGGGAGATGAACCATTTACAGGCTGCCTGCATCCATTAGTGATATAGGTGCTAAACCAAGGGTAAGATTCTAGTTCCCCATTCAGTTGTCCAAATTACACTTGAATTGGGTTAAGGTGGAGCTTTGTTTCACATGGATGGGAAGCCTATTCCAGAGAAAGCATGATCTCTGGGATACATACCTGTCTTTCCAGCAGGTCCTGTTTATATCACAGACAATGTTTATATCACAGGCAATGTGTAGGTCTTTAGAACAGGTAATTCTGGTGCTGCTTGTTTTGCAGATATGAAGGAGTTCCATCTGCGTGGGGTCTAAAGATGCATTGTATGCCAGACATAGCTCTCCCTTCAACAGTCTATAGGATACAGAATACAGTGATAGGGCTTTGAGGCAGTCTGCAGAGGACATCTTACTTATACCCTATGTTCTTTTACTGAGGAACCTCTGTAGACATTACATTTGTTGGATGTGCCTGGTTAGGTCATGCACCTCAATGGATTTGAACCCATGCCTTTATCTCTGACATTCTCAAGAGAAGTGCTTTAATAAACATAGTCGCAGAAGAACCTCTCTGCTCCTTTGCATCTTGGAGCCGAGAAAAGCTCTAGGTGGGCCTAATATTCCACTGATGGTACTTTGGATAAGTAATGCTTAATGCTGCCCACCCTAATGAGTGTTGTTACCTGCTTGTTCACTACTTAAGTGTAATATAAAATCTCTTTAATGATCAGTGTTTGAATTTATTGTTTATTTGCACAGGTTAAAGGAGCTTGACTTCCTCCACAAAATCTTGCACTCCTACATGAAGTTTTTAACTTTTGTCAGAGGAGGAACTATTTTACATGAGAAAGATGAAACGTTATAAATAATAGTAATGAAAATGTAAAGCAATAAAACAGGTACCACATTTTCTTAGCATAATAACACTCTCTAAGGTATGTAGTGTTGTTCAGTACCAGACCTAGGTTCATAGATATGTACTAGGCTAACAACCACTGTGGGGCCTTTTTAAGCCTAGCCATGCATCCCAATTCTCCGATAATGTCTGCTACCATTGGCAGTGTAAGCAAGGGCTTGAGAGATGAAATATTTACATGATGAGTCCTGGGAGATGAACCATTTACAGGCTGCCTGTATTCATTAGTGATGTAGGTGCTAAACCAAGAGTAAGTTTCAAGTTCCCCATCCAGCTCTCCAAATTACACTTGAATTGGGTTAAGGTGGAGCTTTGCTTCATATGGATGAGAAGTCTATTCCAGAGGAAGCATGATCTCTGGGATACATACCTGCCTTTCCAGCAGGTCCTATTTATATAACAGGCAATGTTTAAGTCTTTAGAACAGGTAATTCTGGTGCTGTTTGCTTTGCAGATATAAAGATGTTCCGTCTGAGTGGGGTCTAAAGATGTCTTGTATGCCAGACATAGATTTCCCTTCAACAGTCTATAGGAGACAGAATACAGGGATAGGGCTATGAGGCAGTCTGCAGAGAACATGTTACTTGCACCATATATTCTTTTAGTAAGGAACCTCTGTGGACATTCCATTTGTTGGATGTGCCTGGTTAGGTAATACACCTCAATGAATTTGAATCCATACCTTTTTCATTGACAGTCTCAAGAGAAGTGCTTGAATAAGCCTAGTCACAGAAGATCCTCTCTGCTCCCTTGAATCTTGGGCACAAGAAAAGCTCTAGGTGGACGCAATATTCCACTGATTATACTCTGGATGAGTAATGCCTAACGCTGCTCACCCTGATGAGTGTTGTTGCTTGTTCACTGCTTAAGGGCAATATAAAATCTCTTTATTGCTCAGAGTTTGAATTTATTGTTTATTTGCATAAGTCTGGATCAGAGATTTAAAGCATTCATTGGACCAATCTGTTTACCCTGTTAACAGACAAACAGAATCAAATAAATACAAAATGAACAGTACAACTGTTACTTGCTTCATCTAGATGCTTACCCTAGGGAATAACCTTGAATGTACCATAACAGAATTGTAGGTTCTAATTCGAGGGAAAGTAAGGCTTTACTATAACGCAGGTGTCTTGTTACTCAGCTGTTTGTGCTTTTCTTTCATTTAAAGAATGTGACAGTAGTAAAACTCCACATCTTGTTAGATGTGTGCTTGTTTTGTTAGATATGTCTTTGTGTGTGTGAGGAACTGAGACGTTAGGGCAGTTGTAGGTGATGTTAAAAATAGAGATGTAAAAACTGTTTCCCTAATGAGTGCGTGGCAGAGAGGTGTGGTAGTTAATATAATTAAGCTAACTAAGGTATGTAAAAATTAGTTATCAAGTTAGCTGGGTTATGACAGAAAAATGGATTACCAGACTGGCATCAGTGGTCAGAAAGGAAAAAAGAATGCTCAAAGCATGTAAATTATTATATTACTCCTACTGGTGGGCAAACAGTAATTGCTTATTCCTCAGGAAAGACAATGCTGTATATCATGATATAGGGGAAGCAATTAACTGCATGTGGCAGATAGCTGGGATGGTACAGAACGTTAAAGCACAAGCTGGCTTTTATGCCACTGTGAGAATCACTGTGCTGGTGGACAGCCTTCGGAGACCAGTATCTTGCACAGCATTAAGATGCTTTGGTACTTACCAGCCCTTCAGGATTAACTATTAACTATGTATTCTATTGAGATTAAATTCACTAAAATGTCATTCTCGATGAAACAAACAACAGTGTTTTTTCTACATCTCTTTACCTCCCCTTATACACATCTTCTAGCTACACAGTCAGACAAATGCATTAAAAAAAGTGCTCAAACTGCTATCTCCCCAGTAGAAATTGCACCAGCAGTAATCTTCTATCTAAAGAGTGTCTGGAAAGTTTCAGACTGAGACACCACAATTTGACAAGGTTGAACTCAGCTACTTTTTACAACTGACTAAGCATAGAGAAATCACACATTTCTGTGTCTGTGCTTAATACATAAGGAAATGAACAGTGGTGTGTGTGTGTGTGTGTGTGTGTGTGTGTGTGTGTGTGTGTGTGTGTGTGTGTGTGTGTGTGTGTGTGTGTGTGTGTGTGTGTGTGTGTGTGTATGTGTGTGCGTGTGTGTGTTTCACCAAAGTTCATTTCTGGCAATTCATCCCCTTTTGCAGACAACGATCCTATACACATATATGTTTTGTTGGCAGTAAAGGCTGTGGGACAGTATTTTGCTGGGTACTCTGATGAGCTGCATTGCCTGGAATGGTGTCACAAGAGTGCAAAATATTGAAATTTCATGAGCTTGTGTGAGGCAGCTAAGAAAAGCAAAGTTATGTAGCATGTACACTTTCTGAGAATTTACAATACACCAGATTTTTTAAGTGAGTTATAAAAATGTAACTGGGTAAATATATGACCTGCAAACTTTAGCTCTTAATTTACTATGATTCTGAGTTTTGAGGAATGATTGTGTGTCTTGTGAGCTTTTTTACCTCCTTTTCTGCTTGCTGTTTTCCAGTGTGAACAGCAGATGGCAGTAGAACAGCAAGAATCTGCCTTGTGTTCTAAGATACTTTTTAGTCTAAAAAAAATGGGCAACAAAGAAAAGAAAGAATAAAAGTTTGTAAGCAAAGTATTCTTTTTGAAAGCATCATGCATTATCTTTAACCTGCAAAGACCAAGAGGCATGAAATTATTATACTCACTGCTAGATGACAGATGAGTAATACTGAAATAATGTCAAACCTTACAGAAAAACTATCCTTCAGTTTAACGTGTGGAATGTTACTATTAAGAAAGTGAAATATTGTCAAGAGCTATCTTAGCTTTGCAGGTAGCTTTAAACTTCATGTCTGAAAATGACTGTTAACATAATCAAACGATTGAATAAAACTACAGATATATAAGAACAAGGCTCTGTGAGCAAAACTGTAATCTAAAGTGCAGAAAATATACCTAAATTTAAAAAATAACAGAAATGAAAAATGTTTGTGCAATATTGTGCATTTTAAATGTTAACAAAATCCATGAAGTGTCATTATATTAGTTTTAGACACATTTGGCATTTATAATTTCCTGAGTTTTCAGAATAAAGTCATAACATAAAAGGCACAGGAAAGCTTGAATAGCACCCTGAGTACTTAAGGAACATAGTGTGCCTCTTTGACTGTACAGCTGTCACATTAGGAGGCAGGAATGAATGCTTCAAATCTAATGCAAGAAAGAAAAAGGAGGCTTTCATGAAACAACAGTCTAGCTTTCAGTTCAAGGCAAACACTGCAATATGACAGCCTCTGCCAACATATAAACTTTACATTTTTAAGGTCACATTAGCATTAATTTTCTCTGACCTTGACTTCTCCCTGGCCAAGGTTAACTTGCATGGCATCATTCCTTATTTCAGTCATTGTCGTACATATGAATAGACATAGCCTCGCAGTGACCTACAAGTGGATTTTATTTATGACTTTATGATGATGTCTCAACACCAAAGAGTAGTGAGACTTGTTAATTATGATCTACAGATAACCTACGTGCCTCCTGTAATCACTTTAGAGGTATATTGTCATTAGTACATTGCATGGCTGTGATCTTCTGCTCAGGTTCACAGTAATCAAGACACACAGTTGTAGATTGCAAACATTTACCTACATGTTTATTGCGCGAAACACTTGCCGTTGCTAGTGGAAAGATACTTTAAGAAAAAAAGGAACACAAACAGCAATTTAGAACTCGTAATGGCTGCATGTACCAACAGAAATGCAAAATAATGGTGGAAAAATAAACTATTCCCATATATACAGTGAAATAATTTTCTTTGGACTGAGGGAAATAACATGCAAATTCAACAAGCTAGAGTCAGAGAGAAAAATAATAAACAACAGACTAAATGTGGATGGATAATAATTTTAGCATTTCATAAAACATTTTATTTTAAAATAAGTTGGCGATCTTGTGCGAAGAAAGGTATCTTCTCACTTACTTAAGGATTTTTTTAAATAAAAAGCAAAATTAGATTAGGCAGTCAAACAGAACATGCATATTTCCAGCGCACTTTTCTATAAACCTTGGGTCATACAATGTTTTACAGATTACTTCTATTAAATATAACGATGCAGACAAAAACGCAATAGCACTTACATCTTTGAAAGCAGCATTTGCCGTGTCAATGAGACAGTTATTACAGTGTTCCCTTAGAAGGTTTATTTCCTCTTAACAAATTATTAAGTTTGGACATACTACAAACAACATGAACAGAAATACATGCAGATTATAACATGTGAACATATTAATCATCTCGGTGCTGCCTTTCTGACATGTCCTAGACTAGTAATAGTTATGGCTGTTAACTACTGCAATGCAGACATACAATATTCCCTTGTTGTCTTCATTTGGGTTAATGTTAGTAGCTGCACTGCAGCTTCGTCATGTTTCATAGTATGCTACTACTACTACAGGTTCTAGAATTTTCTGTTGTGTTGGCAGTACATATACATAAATGTGTATGTATGCAAACACACACACACACACACACACACACACACACACACACACACACACACACACACACACACACACACACACAAAATCATATATGCATGTATGCTGAGATACAAATAGTTTGAGTTATTGAACTTTTAATAAGAACAGATAGTGAGGTTCATCTCAACTACAGCCAGCTGTAATACCCAATAGCATTTATCTGTGATAGGCTTCTGTCTCTTCACCATGTGACTTATTACTGCTATGCTCATCTTATTCATTGATTTATACCATATCTAGTTTGCTGCCGTTTTAGTTTCTGCGTAAACAGACTATGCCACTTTTGTAACTCCCTACCTTCATATAGTACCACAGTGCTCAAGTCAATAAGCAAATTTTGTTAACTTTAGTGACAAACATACAGATGACAGCCATGCTTAGCAGAACTCAGCATGACCAGATGATGTAGGCAACACAGAGACAGCACCCCTGTGGCTTATGGCAACAAACCTTTCATGCAATCACTCAGCATGTTAGTTCTATATAGAACCTTCTGCTGCTAAGACTTATGTCAGAGCTGAAGCTCTCTAATGTTATCAAAGCAGATTTGTATGCAAAAAAAAAAATCTTCAGTGAGCATTTGGAGGGAGGTCACATTTTACTTATGGTGATTAAAACTGGAGGAAAATGTGAATTCTGAATTCAGATCAGCATCTTTAGCATTTTGAAACAAAAGTATTAAATTCATACTGCCATTTTACTGGAGATAAGTAGGTAATATTGTACTTCATAAATGATACAGGTTTTGATAGGATTTAAACCTCATGAAATATGTCAAGTATTTGAAAGAGAAACAAGTATTTGTCGGTGTTGAAAAAAATTGTAAGAAGAAACAGCAATTACAACAAATATTATTGACAAGGTAGTTTCAAAGAGTGCATCTAGACATCATTTGGAATGTTAAAAACAGCTGCTGTTAGAAAGAAAAATGGATAATTGTTAAACGAATTTATGGTTCTAAGAAATCGCTGCATATATATATATATATATATATATATATATATATAGAGAGAGAGAGAGAGATATTTGCTAAATGCTGATTGATAGTGTGATAATGTTTATTACTTCAGGCCAAACTCTGCAGTGTAGTTGTCACAGGCAAAGACCTCACAAACTGAATATGTTTGGCATTAATATTTTCACAAAGGGTGAGTTTGCAATCACTCTTTGCAAGGACTTCTTAGTGTAGAGCTACTACATATGGTTGGCAAAATCTGCAAAGTATTCAGACTTTGTTTAATTTTGTCTATACGTTCAAGTCAAATTTCAAATCATGGGCATTTATTGTGGGAATTACTGCAGAAACATGGTAGCCTTTTCATGATGAAACTAATAATTTAGTGTAATTGTATCCATTGAGAAGAATAATTTCCTAGAACTCCATTGTAACATTGCTGAATATATAAATGTAGGAAATCAGAAACAAGACCAGATTGAAAGTTTACTGAAAGGGGATATAGCATTTTACAAGTATTTCCAGAGTCACTTAAAGCAGGAAATCACGATAGCCCAATAAAAATCAATTGAGTCATACGAGGTTTTTTTTAAGTACTGCTGCTTTTTTGCAAGTATTACAATCGGATGGTGAGATCTGCTGCTATATTTTACTTTTTTCTTTACTACTGGTGGTATTTGCAACTTAGTTGGACCCAGGCACACTTTTCACATTTATTGCTGAATATATGTTGACTGCCATCTCTAAAATGAAAATGCATGTTTAGTAGCTAGTCAACAATGTAACAAAGAAATAAGGAGGGTATGAACATTCATGTTGTAAGGGGATGAAAAAAGTGATAGAAACATAATCTGCTGTTGGTATCTGAGTAAACACATACAGACACTCACATAGAGGTGCATTGTTTTATATATATATGTATATATATATATATATATATATATATATATATATATATATATATATATATATAAAATATGCATATGTATTTATTTTGATTGGCTAACAGGGATATAAACAGTGTAACATTGCATTATACCATTTGAGTTTATTAATATTCTGTTCCTTTTGTACAGTCAGAATTTGTGCAGCAGTAGCATTGTTTTCTATGAGTTCAGCATGGGTTTGTGTCTTTCAAAGTATTGACATAAGGTTCAAGAGACACTTATCTTTATCTATATCTAGATCTATATATCTATATCTATATCTATACATGTATATATATATATATATATATATATATATATATATATATATATACAGACTTCTAACCCATTTATGCTTGTGATAGAAAAATCCCCTTTAAATTTACCAGTAGAATCAGTAGCTCAATTTAAGTAAAACTATTATATACACATATAACTGAGAACCATCTGATGTACAAGATAATCAAAATAAGTGAAATGGAGAAAGATAAAGACCCTAGAAAAATCATGTATAGAAGGAAAGGTAAGATGAAGAAAAGAACAAAGAGAAGCGTAATGAGTTAGGGAAAAAAGAAACAGAAGGACTGTACTGTCATTAGAGGAAGGCACTTTCAGTTTAATGGTTTTCAAAAATATCAATCATAAGTCATTCTCGAAAGTACCTGAAGATGCCTCAATGATCGGCCGCTGCACAAATAAAAATGACATCAGCACTTTGTTTGTTACATACATCAGTCTCTCCCACAAGTGTATTACAACAAAATACACAGGAGCTCTGACTCACGCTGTAGCCTAGTGAATAAGTCTAAAAAATCTTCTCATGTTAAATGACGGTATCTACTTTGCTTCACTTTACTGAAGACATTTTCACAACCACCCTGACTAAAACATAGTTGACTTCAGTTCAGCTAGCAGCTGGGTGCTTGTAGGATCTGGATGGAAAGGATCAGAGTGACTGGGTGAGAGTACCAGGTGTTCACTCCATGGGTTTCTGAGCTGCCTGAGCTTGGTCTGTCATAGTGCATTGGCACTAAGTAGCACAAGAGAAACTAGCATGCAGACAGATGGTTCCTGTTCGGCAGTAGTGATCACAGACTCAGAGGAGCCATTGAAGGGAAGGAGTATTGTCAGTAAAAGAGAGAGAGAGAGAGAGATAGTAGGCCACCAAGCCAGTGGCAAGCCAGATGATCTGCTCACTTCCATCTTGAACCTAAGAGGATTGTTGAGCAGGGACAAACAAGTTGTAGGGCTCTTGCCTAATCTGTGAATACCTGGCTCTTCTTCCACAAGAAGGAATGAATGAAGGAATGAATGGATGGTCCAAATGAACAAAAGTAGAATAACTATCAAGCAGTGTTCTGGGGGAAAAAAAAAAGATATTTTCCCAGCCATTCTTTAATTCAAAATGCTATGTCATTTAATATTTAAGCACAATACAAAAAGCCACAAACTAACAGCAAAGATCAGCGCTGATCTCTTACTTGATCAATGTATTAATATAACTGAAATACATAGTTGTGTACTGTAACAGGTACTCATGAAAGTATTAGTAAGAAAAACATGAAACAAAGCCCTGCTCCCTTTTCTTCAGAAGGTGATAAAACGTATTGTCTGGCAAAGATTTCCTTACGATGATGAGGAATCTCCTCATTTTAAAGAATCTGACAGTGAAAATGTCCACATAATCCATTGGTGCACCTTCACAAAATACTTTTATAGAGACAATAAATTATATGGGCAAATTAATCATCTTTCCTGTAGTAAATTCTAAATCTGCAAACAACCAATATACAAAAATGGTGACTCTTCCAGTGTCAAAATTGGCAGCCTCTCTTCAATGCAATATTATCCAAGATGCTATTAATGGTAATAGTAAAACCCCAAACTCATAGCCAGAAAAAGCTGTCCAAATGTATAAATCACTCAAAGACAGACAGCATGTGATCTTTAGAACAGTCACAGACATGATCTTAATACTGTTTTTTTCTACACAATCCTAGAATAAGAAATCCATTCCCTTTTGCAGATTTTCCTTTTAATACAGACTTCAGGTTGCTAGGTCAGCATGTCAAGAAGATATACCTGTCTCTCTCTTTACATATATATATATATATATATATATATATATATATATATATATATATATATATACATGTATACACGTACAGAGAGAGAAAGAGAGACAGCTTAATACCTCTAGCAAATCAACTATTAGAACTCAGATTGTTTTGCACATAACTTATCAAATCCACATTTTAGGTTTAGATACACAACAAAAATTGCCATGATATGACATTATAACTAGGTTAGGGGAAATAAGACTGGAGTGCTGACTTTTATGAGTGTCTATGAACCTGTAGATGTTCCTTCAGTAGTAACCCTGCCAAGGTGGTCATAAGAAGACATGCATAGTACAGAACAGGGAAGTATCCTGGTGACGGCACATTTAAGATTTAGATGTGACTGATGCCTTGGATAATACTCTTAGGCTAACCTGATGATGAGATTACTTTGGACATGAAGAAGGGAAGGGAAAGAAAAGCAAAGGAAAGGCAGCATCGACTCTTTAAGAGCTACAGCAACCTCTTACTCCGCAGTTTTACAGGAAGTAAAATACTCGTTCACAGGAAATGCACACCTAACTAATGACCTGGTAAATAACGACAATACCAAAAAAAAAAGACAGGACTTTACAAATTAAGGTAAAAGAGTAAAAGGTTGGCATAGCCAGTGATTTTCCAAATGACTAGTCCATCACCCCTTTCCACCCGTTTCCAGGAGACGGCTTTCAGATTGCTACATCCCTTTCTTTCACTTTCTCTTACCCCGTCCATTAGCATGCAGTTTTCAATGTCACCTTTCTCTATTCAAATAAATAACTACAGACAAAAGATCAGATACGTGTTCAAGATTACACCGGATAGTTTTAAGAAAGGCCACGGACACAGTTGGTTCCTGAGATACCACCACATAACATAATGCTAGGTGCTTTAATTAATGGTTCTGGTATTATCAGACAAGCATTTCAGAGGGTAACTTCTAAACAAATATGTTAAGACTACTAAACTGCCTTGGATTCCCATAAAGAACAAACCAAGGCCAGTTTTAGATATGTCATACTTAAGAAAACTTCATAAAGACAGTAATTTGGAATAGTTACTTTGAAAGCACATCTGTCATTTTTAGAAGTGGCTCTTGCATGACAGTTGTAGACATGGAATATGTCCATCACACTGAAAGTACCTCAGATTTCAGATTACCCAATATGACTTTAATTATTCAGTTGCTGTTTGCGTTACCATAATATTCAGGTACTTTCCAAATGTTTACTTACCATTTGGCATACATCCTTTAAATGAATGATTCTCATATAGCAACACGTACATCTGACTGTTTTACTGTCAAGGTCCTCCTGTTTTTATAAACAAATTTAGGACTATCAGTCAGTCTACCTCATGAGACATTTTCATCTAATAAAATAGAGCAGGTTATTAGACCCAGCAGATTAACTCTGAAACAAGATGGATTTGTTAAGGAAATTGCTGTTTAGAAACACAAATCCCATACTAAGAGTTACCTGGTAGGAATGACTGATTGAAAACAAGGGAGTTCATTAAAGAACAAACATATAAATACCAGCTGTGTCTTTTGTTAGAGGAAAGGAGGACTTTGAAAGAATTATTAGAACACAAGCCCTGACAATCACAACCAAAATGGTGAGATGGTTATCTACTACAATTGTAACCAATGTGGTTACCTTCTTATGAGACAGTGCACCTGTGAACTTAGGATGTGTGGAAGTGTGTATTTCTTGAATGTTTACTTGCAGTTCCAAAATTTTTTAATGCTGCTTTCTTCTTATGATGTGCTGCAATTTTTCATAGTCTGATGAAGTCCCTGTGGTACGGATAAAAGTGCTTATACTGTGATACACTGTGCTGTTTGAGTTTATTTAATAAAGAGTTTATTTTGTTTTTATTCATGATAATTTATTTTCCGTTTTGGTGGAATAGTACATGTTTTATCCACTATTGTTTTTATTCAGTCTTAAGTATGGCTATATAGAAATAACAAAAAAAATGGCATGGTGCCATTTTGAGAAGCTGGGACAATGAATGTGCATGCTGGGTCATTCTCCTTGCAAATCTTACACAGGTCTACTAACCCTACATCAGTTCACTAGTAAATCTTTTAATAATAGATGGTGAAATAATAGATGGCAAGCATATCTGACCTCCTGTCCTTGATTGGTTCTGTCCTGCACTGGAAACATAAATACATTAATGTGTCCACCTAAAACTATGAGTTAACTGTAGGGAAGTTATAGGTCTGAAAAGGTTATCCAAATTAGGACTGTAAACATTGCTTAGTAAAACTTTGCTTGACAGCAAGTTAACAACCACTATTAACTATCTACCATTCAAATCTTTCATGTAACATGAGGCAGACCATCCTAAACGTTCTTTAAAAAGATGGCCAGTTCCTTTGGGAAGAATATGTAACATAAATTCATGACCATAATCAGTCCTGAAACTAAACAACATCTGTGCATATTAGCTGTTTTGATTTCTTGTAAAAAGATTACATCAGCACTTATTTCTCCAGTGAGTCTTAATTTATCATGTCTCCTAACTGGCACTGGCACATTGCTAACATTTAGTGTTAAATGTTTCCTACTATACTACTCAAATTAATATGCAGAAATACTAGGTGCATAGTCAAAGTTAAAACTGTTGACCTTAGAGCTCTGCTTGCTATAAACCAAAAAAGCAAACAAGCTGAGAATCTTAAGTAATTTTTTTTCAAAATATAAAACAGCTGTGAAAGCAGCTTCTCTTATAATGCAGATCTAAGACAAAGCTTAACTTTTGGGGTCATGCCACAACCTCAGTTGTCAGTCTACCATTAGGATACCTTAACCATCATAGGAACAAGTCAGGATTGATAATATTTCAATTTGCCTGACTTATTCTGTTGAAGCCCCTGTCCTTAGAAGAAGACACTGGAACAGTACACACATTTTTTATTACTGTCTGCTAGTGGGACAATGTCTATGTGATCCAAATTCTCCTGCTGCAGCTGTTTTAAGTGGTGTGTTGAGGGAAGCTGAAACAAGGCCTCAGATATAGATTTTTTATGGCAGTGTGAAGGTCTAGCAAACTCATCAGAAACTTTGTCACTGGCTTACGACCTATAAAAGCAAGGGACTCAAGGCTATTTACTGATTTTTGTCTGTTGGACAAAGTAGTAAAAAATCAAATCTCTAAAGCCACCTTCAATGAACAGTTTATAAACTTTTTATGCAAGGGACCATCTCCCCCTGCAGCCCCCATGTGGAGGGAGAACTCCCTAACTTATACATACCAACTCCATGGACACATAAAAGTGTGGAAGGACATTTATTTGTTAAAAATGGTTTTCAGTGATAAAACCATTATACTGTAATAAATTGAACAAGCAACATTCAGCAAGAGGGCATGTTTCCCTAGTATACCATGATTAAAAAGGCATTGAACCGCCAGATCTTTCTTTGGTCCTCTACACCTCAATTGTATAAAACCAAGCTGAGCAAGCCAAGAGGTACTCCCCAAACTGTTGAAGCACGAAGTGGTGCTAAATCAAATAGTAAAATGCAAGTAAAAAAAGTAAGGTAATAACAAACAATTTTTATTTTGATTTTTTTTTGCTACTAATGGCAAACTTAACTTCTTCTTTCAGAATAATATTCAAAAAAATTTTTTATATTTTATACATGATTAAATATTAATTTGGTTAATCTCATGAATTTTAAAAAATTGAATACTAAAATCTAAAAAAAAAAAATTAAAAATTAAAAATTAAAGATATAAAAAAAAAACAGTAAATAATACACCATAATGAAGAAGATTAAAAACTCTTTTTGTGTTTACATTCATGTAGTGTATAAACAGTAAAATGTAACTTAGCTGATCGAGTGTGTTTAGTACTTGGCTACACCTCAATGTTATGTCTCCACACTGGGACTGTTGAGTAGGCATACAAAATGAGTTAGGGACAGGGTGTTACAAATGCACACCTGATTTTTTTTCATTTAATGCTCAGTCTATCTGGATAATAAAAAGCTGATTGCAGATTATTTCTGTAACAACTGCGTAGCTTCTGTAAAAGTGTTCCACTTTTGTACTGTAGCTGTGACCTAGTCTTGGAATAACTGCAATGTGCAGCCTTCTAGCAAAGACTCCTTGCCTTCTCCTATAGCATGCCTTTGTCCCTATAGTCTTTAAGGTTAAAAATAATTGGTCTTGGTTCCTGGTTATGTCTTAGCAGAAATTTAAGCAAATAAAGAGCTTATTCAATAGAAAGCCCATCTTTTATACGTAGGGCCATGGCAAAGTGATTCCTTAGAAATAGTTCTAGAACATGCGGCTCAAAGGCTTTTATCAGTCCTACTAAATGTAGGTTATTTCTCCGCTGCCTATTTTTAAGTCCTTCCCCCTGATTCACGAATCCTCCGTGTAAGACTAAATAAGTCTTACTCGGAGGGTGCAGTTGAATGGTATGACGTCAGTGTGCCATGAATATTCATGAGTGTACGCTGACTCAACCGCAAGTCTAACACAGACCATGCAGACAAGCAGGGGGCGTGTCCGACTGCCAAGTAGTGTAAAGGTCCACATCCCTGCAAGTTTGTGAAATGCAAAATGTCAACACACAAGACCGAGTCCGCTCAAATGTCCATGTACCCAACACCACACTCCCTGACATTGTAAACCCCCAGCACAGTTATAAAAAGTAAAACATTATTTTTTTTCTAATTCCCGATATAGCTGCCCGTATTTGCGCATGTGTGCGTGGGTGTGCCCATTGCTTAGCTGCAGTTAGCAATCTCGACATGGAAGAGCATAATAAGGAATGTGTATGCTGATTATGCCAAATAGTAATAGCATAGTGGTAGAGTGTTCGCACAAAGAGGAGGCATTCACGGTTCGAGTCCCACCACTCCCCTTCCTATTTTATGTTCAAAATGAGTATATGAAATAAGTCCTGACAGATATGATAAACTTTTACTAAAAAGCATTGAAATGGCCTATGTATCAGTGAACAAAATGTAAAGTTATAAAGGAACCTGACATATAATTGTCTGCAGTTAAGCAGCACTTTACCCAGCGCAATGTAGATGCCCATAGCTAAATAGCGCTTTACCCAGCGCAATCGGTTTGCGCGGAGGTGTGCGCTGCGCCAACCAGCGCACAGTCCGGCAACGTGGAGCAACGTAGAGCAAAGTTGCTTAAACACAGCTATGCCCCCTAACCTGTCTGGACAGTAGTAAAATAAAAAGCAATGATAAGGTTTGAACCCAAGACAATGCGCACCATAATCAAAGTACTGAACCACTAAGCCATGACAGCTTATGATACACATCCACTGTTACATATATATAGTAATAAATGGTAGATTAACCATTGCTAAGCAGGTCTGCAGTCAGCCGAGAATATTCAAAAATGGCCAATCACAGAAAAGTGCGGGAAATGTGGCATATTTAAGCTGCATAGGTGGGCATACTCGCCATAACTGATTGTAGCTCCCATCTGCAGTTAGAATGTCTGGTGCTGTAGAGGGTACAAGATACATGGTTTGGCTCCTAGTCCATTGGCATGAGACTCGACTCTTGCAGGGCCAGTTCCAAGGAATGGAGTATAAGGCAGAGGCTTGGAACCTGTTGGCTCATGAACTCACCAGTGCCACAGGCATTCCTCGGACTGGTTAGCAGGTCTGTCACCACCATGCAGACCTGAAGAGACAGAAGCAGGACCTTCTGAACAAGTGGATCCAGGAGACCCATCATATGCATGATGCCCCACAACTAAGTAGGTAGCCATGGAATGCAGTATGTAAGACAAGCTAATATAGTCTAAATAATGGATAGGTATGTCTCAATATCCCTTCATTTACTCCACAGCTGCAGGTGTTCATGCTATGAATCAGCAAGCCTATGCAGATAGGCTGCTAAGGCTGCACCACCAGGCAGGTTAGTAAATATTTTGCTTGTATTGTTACATGATATATGTGAATGAGCATGACAAAAGTGTGTTAGCCCAATAATACAGCAATAAAATGTCCTGAATAAATCCTCTGCATGTACTGTTATATAACAAACATCAGTGAGCCAGAAATAGAGTGTACTAACCCAGCAATCAAGGTAAAATAAGTCTGGAATACTATCTCTGCATGTACTGTCATAACATATAAGTGAGCAGGCCTGAAAAAGAGTGTTGTAACCTATCAAGAAAGGTATAATATGTCCTGAATATGTCTTCCGTATGTACTGTAATATCAAGTAAAGGAGAGAGCCTGTAGAAAAGAGTGTTCAATGTAATTAATAAAGGTATAAAACTTGGAGTGTGTCTGTGTCACTTACTTTGAAATGTTGTTGTACCCTTGCAATAAATAAATAGTAGTGTTGTATTAGGTGCTGTCAACCCACAGTTGTGCAGTCCCATAAGAAGTGGATGAAGGAAGTGGCAGTAGCTGTGAAGCATAAAACATTTATTCCCTGAATAAATCCTCTGCATGTACTGTTACATATCATAAGTCAGATAGCCAGGAATAGAGTGTAGTAACCCATGAATAAAGCAAAAATATGTCTGGAATACTATCTCTGCATGCACTGTCATAGAAAATAAGTGGGTGAGCCTGAAAAACAGTGTTGTAACCTATCAATAAAGGTATAATATGTCCTGAATAGGTGTACTGTATGCAGTGTAATATCAAATAAAGGAGAGAGCCTGTAGAAAATAGTTTTAATGTAAATAAGAAAGGTGTAATGCTTGCAGTGTGTATGTGCCAGTTACTCAGAAATGTTGTTGTACCCTTGCATTAAAGAAATATTACTGTTGTATTAAGTGCTGACAACCCACAGTTGTGCAGTCCCATATAAAGTGGATGAAGGAAGTGCCAGTAGCTGTGAAGCATGTAACCATCCTCAACAGTTGTAAAGGGAACAACCACAAACGCCTGTAATAGCTAGCTAGCTGAAAACAATCCTCAGCTCAGCGAAACTGACTGGAGTTTATTGAAAACAAGACAAACCACCAATGTTCACAGGTTAAGCACTTTCATCTGATTGTAACCAGACTTTCTCAACAGTTGCTAAATGGCTGACATGCATAGGTAAATCTGGCACATGAGTAGTGTGTCAAGGTGTTCCCAGAAATGTTAGTGTGCTACCTGAAAAGTAGGGTTGTGTAGAAAATCAAGTGAAAATGTCAAGTGAACACATCCAGATGTGCAGATACATAAAAATATAAATAAAATACAAGTATGTAGTAGTAACATCTGCATCTTGGACAGTTACTATGTTTGATATAGGTCAGGTATATAATGAAGTAGCCAAACCCATAACACAATCAAATGCATGTTGCCTAGTGTAATACTACATGTAGGGGATATACACTTGCAGTCAATAGGAATGTAGTGTACATTTAAAGTACTAATAAGATGTTAATGGAGGTTTCTTTTTACACCCTACTCCATGTGCATAAACAATGCAATTCCACACCTCAATGGGTATGTCTAATCTCATAACATTTGTTGGGACATATGTCCTATTGTTATATAAAATCTGCATTTACTTTGATGCATGCCCCCTGTTAAAACACCACAATCTTGGTGGCCTGTTGCCACCAATCATCCCTGCATGCTGTTGTAATGTCCACTGTCATTCAATATATACATGTGTAATGCTTGCTGTTCAACTGTTGTAACCCTGGTGTGTTGGGTTAATGGGAATATTACTGCATGCTGTTACAACTAACTTGGAATGCTGTTGTCTATGTTGTAATTAAACACACCTAATCACAGAATGTATGGGAAGGCCGGTCCCAGCGGACCCACCTGCCCCCCCTCAGCTGGCAGTTGCACCTGGCACCAGCAGGTCTGGTGCCCAACCCGGGCTACCCTCCTCCATTGGTCCTGTGTCACCTTCGGGTGGAAGTGCTGCAGGGGATGGGGCTCATCCCCCCTGCAAGCGTGGGCAGAGAAGGGCCTCCTGTCACCCTCCGAAGGGTCCGGGTTGTGGTGCATAGGGAGATCCAGTGTTTAGTCACTGATCCCCTACGCCAGCTTGAGGCGAGAGTGGCGCGACTCGCGGGTGAGCCTGCCCCTCCTACGCAGCCCCCAGCACAGTGACCCTCGGGTTTGTGAAGGTTCAGTGGTGACTGCCCATGGGTGGGGATCTCAGTCCCACTGTTACCATCTGTGGGCTCATGGGCTTGCGATTTCCAAACATCCATCCCTGTCAATTGTGTTCACCCACCCCATGTGTCATACTCTGCCCCTGTATGCATCTTGTTTGTCTTGTCTGTTTACCTACCCAACCTACCTCCCCAAATATACCTACTTCCTCTACCTCACTTTCCACTCTCCCCTGAAAAAAAAAAAAAAAAGGGCAATCTGTACCCGCAAAAAAATTACGCCCCATACATAGCTGCCCATTTTGCACACATGTCCGCTGGACATGTAAACTGATAATTATAATTGGCAGTATAACATACTTTGTTGTCCTCACCCCTCTCTCAGGGGTGGAAGGGTTCAAATTTCACTCAAAATTTGCTACATATGCACAGCTGTTGCTGGTAAAGAAATGGGCAGCTATGGACCTTCCCTACACCCGTCCTGCACATCCCGTGCTTGTGTACCTACTGCCTTTCCCTCTTTGTGACCCTTTTTTCACCACTTTCCTATCTCCCCATTTTCTTTTCTTTCAAAGAAATTAGAGCAGGGGCTAGCGGGAGTAAGCACTTTTAAGCAGTAGTAAGCGGGTTTAAGTGAGTGTGTGCATGTGTGCGCTTAGCTAAGCATTGCTAAGCGTCGTTCAAACCCACGCAAACCCGCTTACAACTGCTTAAAAGTGCCTTAGTCACTCTATGTCAGGGCCCTTGTTTTGCTCAGCAGCAAAATAAAATACCTCTATCAGTCTCAAACCCCAGACCTTGGACACATTAGACTGCATGAGGTACCACTAAGCCACAACAGATATACAATAACTTGGTGCTGCAAAAAATATATCATGCATTACAATGAGTGAATGTAAATGAAAAATAGGAAGGCCATAACACAAAGCTTGTTCTGTGGATCTTTACCAGCAATTGTTGTTGGATTGCATTACATGAGTGTGATGTGAGAAGCAGCCAATCAAGCAGAAAATAATATTACAGAGGCACTTTACAACCCCCACACAGTATCATAGCAGTACAAACACTGGCATATCTGAGTAGGGCAGAGGCCATATCTCCTAACTCAGTCAACTTTCCAGGGATGTCCCTGATTGTGAAACATATTTTAGCTGTGTCCCTCATAATCCCACAGAAAAGTACTGACATCAGTTAGAAAGGTGGGCTATTACACAATTAATACTGCCAATAATAACAATAGACACCACTTGTATGTCATGAAAGGAGTACTAATCCATATGCACTGCTTCACTGAAGCCTACACCTACTGTCCCTATTATGTGTAAGGTGTACCTCACTTTCAACTATCTATGCCTGACTCCATGCAAAGATGCATCTGAGTGTTCCATAGGCCCGTCAGAGGCACAAACACACAGGCATATAGGCTATACTGCTGTTACACACTCTGCAAATAGCTTTGTTAGGACCTCCCCAAGCATACCCTAATGCAGGAGTATAACACAGAAATACCAATGGATGTAGCCATGTACTGGTAGCAACTGACTGTAACAATGCCATTGTAACAGTGCTGAAAACACCTGTGAGTTGCACAGACAAAGAATGACAGCATAACCTCTGGCTACCATCTGGGTGGGTTCACAGTTGGGAACTATGCAGACAGACGACTTGCTCTGATAAACTCACAGGTACACACCAATCCTGCAAGTCCAGTAAGATAATAATCACACAGTAATGCATAATGCTCTCTGTATGTAAGCATCCCCCCCAATTAAAAGATACATGTGCGTTTAGGGTCTAACAAGTGTGTAGGTAGGCATACTCAGTACAGGAATTGTCCAGTTGTCCTGCGAACCCTGTGCTAATGCCAACACTAAAAAACACAAACCCTGCAGAAGTCAGTACATTAATATTGCCAGTATAACAGTTCACAAACAGTTCATGTGCCAAGAGAATATGTCTCAATAACTACATTTGTATGGCAGTTAATTATATGAGTAGAAAATAAACTACATAGTCACATAAATGTTATGTAAGCATTTGTAGTGGTGAGTAAAACTCTGCACTGATAGCTCAGTACTGGAAGTGGCAACAGTCAGGTCTGAGTATAACATGTACATCACTGTCTACACCTCTAGCTTCATTTATAAGACGTATACCAACCTTCTGACTTACACAACAGTGTCCACAGCAAACAAGCATGGGCCCCACTCTGAAAATTTGAAAGGGCTATGCCTACATACCTTAGCAATTTATAGCATTGGTTTGCTATGACAGTGAGCACTGCAATTACCACTCAGCAGGCTGTATGCATTTACCAAATGCTGGGCAACAATTGGTGCAGAGGGCATCACATGCACATGTGCAGATACTTATAAAGGCAGATAGTATTTGCTATCCCCACATGCAATCATTACATTGCACGTTCCAGATAGTGAACAACTCCAAGCAGGAAAAAAAAAAATAAAACAAAACAAACAAAAGTAAGTTTCTGTACTTAATAAAATCAAAACATCAAAGCATACACAGACGGACCTGACAGGGACATAGATTCATAGATTCATAGATTAGTACTAAGCTAACTGCCCTTGAGCATTTTTTTTTAGCCAATATCCATCCCTTGTGAGACTCGAACCCTGCACCTTGCGTTTGTAAGGCAAACACCTTAACCATTAGGCCACCCTCCTAACCAGGTATGTAACAGTTTGTAGTTACCGGCAAGTAGTAGATGTTTATGAATAGTACTGTAGATCCTCTGAAACATGCATATGTGGCAGCAGTAGGTATGCATGCACTGATGCCATGCATAAGTATTGCCATGGAGAAATTGTTGTGTAGCTGTGTGCAGTGAGACATAAGTGTGACGTGTAGCTCAGCAGTACATGTCAAACATCTGAAAATGTTATCTATGGTCTGTACAGTACTGCGTATAATGGCAGTTTGGGGGAGTACTGCAAACACCTATATAAACTTGGATGTCACAGAGTAAGACATGCATGATAGTCACATAATGTGTAGCTTAGCATTGGCAACTGCTGTAGCAGGCTAGCATAGTAATGTATCATTTGCAGCTATGTATACCCTTGTACTATTACTGTATGCACACATGTGACAACTGTCCATGTTGTAGCAAGGCCCAACAGGTCATCCGTGAGGTGTATGGACTTACAACAGTGTGGACCTTGTGTCTGTATGGCACACACATATGTCGAGACACATGTGTGTCTGATTTATAAGCATCTGAACATGTGCATAGAGCAAGGGACATACTGCAACTGTTTGTAAAGGGTGGACATTTATATGTTGGTTCAGGTTGTTATGTGCATATATATAAGTAGGTTGTAGTGTGTGTCAAACAAGACAGCATACAGTTCTGGCATATGACATGTGTTGTTCAAACTCCGTGGGTATGATTTGTTAGGTATATAGTCTTCCAGATAAGGGTCCTGCTAAACATATATGGGCTGAGAACACCTTCCATGCATTCTGCACAAGACTGTGCAATATCATTACATAACTGTATCCCCCTCAACCTTTGCATAATTGATATTCCCACCATGAAAGGTGGACTGTATTTGTGCCGATATGCATATCTATGTGTACACCAGTGGATGTTCAAATGTACGCTCCAGCTGAATGTTGTACATGTATTGCCATCCCTGTTGTTAAAGGCCCTGTACCCATGAACTAACACATAGGTGGTAGTGTACTCAACATCGAAGGTGTGATAAAAGACTACGGGACACAGGTGGATGATTATCACTGTGCCACACTACTCATGTAAACCTAATACAGTCCACATGTCGTCAGTAAATGTGTGTCATCCATGGAAACAGAGGTCAGTGTTCCACTCCACTCATCAGTCATAACACCCATCATAGAGTACAATGTCCCTGATGGTATGTACCTCAGAAGACATCCACAGCAACAGTAGATGCCAGACACATACCTCACAAAGAGTATTACCAGACTCCCAACAGATGCCCTATGCTGACTGTCTTACAAAACCACAGCTACACTTTGTCGCATACCACCTACCCAGAGGCTACCCCTGCCTAACATACAAAGCTATGGCAAACCCACAGGTGTTGGGCGTGCTCCATGTAAACAGTTGGAACAACAGACAAGATACACACTCTACTGATCTACACCTTGTAATGCAAAAAGCAGAACATGCTCGACTGGCACATTATCATCACAGACCCATACCATACTGTGGAACCAACTACTTATCAACAGCATATGAAGGTCCTCATTAGCAGTTGCCATGAATAACCATGATGATTGCATGTGAGATAGGAAACACAACCCGGTAATCACCCCTGTGGCTTTGCATGACAGGGGCACATGAACTTACATTACATGGGTGTTGTAGTGCAGGGTACCATATGTCTAAGCTTCCATAGGCCATATGGATAACAACTATCAGCTACCTAGGACACGATACACACACGCATGTACCTGTTGCATCACATGCTATGTGAGGTTGACTGTGTGTGATGGAGAATGTGTATGTGAATGTGTCAATGATGTGTATATGTGTTATAGCCTAGTAAGAATCTGTGTATACCATGGTATGTAGTGTTGTAGCTCTAATCCCATCAAAAGGTCCATAAGCTATTGCCAGGCAGGAAAAGCAGTATGGCATACATTTTGACGTAGTCCCATGGTGTTGAATGTAGTGTGCCATTGTAGGCTAAAGCAGTACATGTATGCTTATTGATTGTTAACACTAGTGAATACAAGTCACGTATGGACTGTAGTACTACTTGAAGCTGTATACCTCAACTGCACAGTATGGTTTATATCCACATGGCTTGGTAACACACTTTTGTTTGTTACCTCTAGTCCTCACACATTACATACCTCAGGCATGAGGTTATGTAGGTGCTGACACACAGTAATGTATGGCACACAGGTAAATGTAATCTGGGTTGCCATACCTTTGTGTCTTGTAGGTATGTCTGATGTGTGTGTGGGTATGCCTGTAACATGGCCTCTGTAGTATGTGTGTCACAGGATATAGGTGCATATCTAGCAACATGTATAGTGTAGTACAGCAGTATGCTACCTATAGTGATGAATGTGCACATATGTTACTGAGGGGTTTGCTATCAACAAGTAGTGTGGTGTACTGGTAGTATTGTAACCGTACTGTACATTGATTTCAATGGATGACAAATGTCTGTATGCATTAGCTTCATATACACCTCCTGTGGCTAGGTGTTGCATTGTGTCACATACAGTGTGCCATGTACTATTGTATAGTCTTACATACTGGTTTCACTTTGTGGCTGTGCATAAAATGGTTTGGTATATAGTATGCACCAGGCACTGTCAGGCAGTTGTGGGCTTAGCAGTCATATGTGGTATTAAAAGTGTGTATCTACTGACAGCCAATAGGTTGCTATATATGGCATATCATTGATGTCTGTACATTAGAATGTTGAGTGTGCCACATGACGTGCTCACAATTACTGTTTAATTGTCTTCCAGGGTTATGTCACACAGCAGAAAGCCACTCATCCAACATTATAACCTTCTGTTCTCAAGATCCTGCCAGGACCAGCATGGTCGCACTGCACTGTGGCAGGATGTTGTCCATCGGGTGAATGATGTAGGCATGCATAACAGACTTATGAGCAGGTACGCCATCACTGCAGTGATTTAATCAGACATGTCCGGCAGCATGCCTCTGATGTCCACAGACAACAGCTTGCCACAGGTGGGGGTGCTGCTACACATCCCCCCCTCACCAGAGTGGAAGAGCTGCTCCTCAGCATGGTGGCTCCTGGCCAACCAGTACAACACACCTGTGTCATCATGGAGGCCAGATTCATGCAGCACAGCGATAATGAGCATGCAGGTAACATGGCATATCTGTACACCACTGTTATCCCAAGTGTTATAATATGCATTAATCAGATGTGTACTGTATATGCAGAATACGTGGAGCCTGGTGTCATGCAATACTGATCATTTGGGACATTATCTGTATGCCTTTGACTGTCACCCCATATACTCCTGTATAATTGCAGACTCACAGCAGCAATGCCATAGTTGTTGACACTGACATACTGTCTCATATCCTTGCAGGTCCCTCTGGTGTGATAGCAAGACAGCAGAACCATGCTGGTGAGTGGGCTACAGTCAATATAGCATATAACATGTGCATGTCATAGGAGAGTTGTAGGCCATATACACATGTTAAACATCTACGCATAGTGCATGCTCTGCATGTTCTCTGCGTGACTATGCACTTCCCAGTGACATGAGTAGCTGACTCATACACATGCAACACACAGAGCACCACAAACAAGTGGGGTACACTGTAGTGGACATTGTATAGGCAGAGTCAATACACATGCACACAACATACACCACTTTGTCATATGTAGTATGTGTTAATATGATACACATGGCGTATGTAGACACCTGCTGTAAGGTCATACTCCATTATCCCATATGTCATCAACGCAGCACACATACTCTACCTGGGGAAAGAGGCCTATCATGGGGCGGTGTGAACACGTCATCACACAACACAGTCATGTTAGGCGATGCTCCCTATTGAACACCTGACATGCCCATGTAACAACTGTCTGTGAACTGTTAAATGTAGCCTAAGTTGTGCAGATCAGGTACAGCAAGATAGTTGCCAGTGTGACATGCATCAGTGGCCTTGAGTGACCACATGATGCTGCCTGATGATGGCTCATGGTACTACACTACATCCAGTTACAGTACCTGCAGTACTACACATTGCATTCATTGTTATACACCTGACAGTTGTGTGCATCCGGCCATGGTTTGTATACCTATGAGTGATGGTGCACAGGACATTGGAAAGTGTTTCAGACTTGCAATGCAATGTTGTGTCCATGTACACATTGTGTACCAGGGTGAGGCCAATCATTGAACAACACACATGCATCAATGACATGTATACTGTTATCAACAAGGACTCTCTACACTCACACTGCATGCTGTTGAGCAACATACATCCTGCATGCTGACATGTGTGATAGGACTCTTTGGCTTGTGATACTGTACTCCACCATCAACCACTAACGATTATGTTCCATATTGCTGTTGGTGTGTGTGTGTGTGTGTGTGTGTGTGTGTGTGTGTGTGTGTGTGTGTGTGTGTGTGTGTGTGTGTGTTTGTGTGTGTGTGTGTGTGTGTGTGTGTGTGTGTGTGTGCATGTGTGCATGTGTTTTAGTGTTCATGTGTTCATGTGTGCATGTGTTCATGTGTGCATGTGTGCATGTGTTCATGTGCATGTGTGCATGTGTTCATGTGTTCATGTGTGCATGTGTGCATGTGTTCATGTGTGCGTGTGCATGTGTTCATGTGTGCCTGTATGCATGTGTGCATATGTTCATGTGTTCATGTGTTGATGTGTTCATGTGTGTGCATGTGTGCATGTGTGCATGTGTTCATGTGTTCATGTGTTCATGTGTTCATGTGTGTGTGCATGTGTGCATGTGTTCATGTGTTCATGTGTGCATGTGTGCATGTGTGCATGTGTTCATGTGTTCATGTGTGCGTGTGTGCGTGTGTTCATGTGTTCATGTGTGCATGTGTTCATGTGTGCATGTGTGCATGTGTTCATGTGTGCATGTGTTCATGTGTGCATGTGTGCATGTGTGCGAACATCCTGTACAGATGGTAAAGTGTGCTTCCTGTCTCCCTCACACAGGTGCTGATATATTGTTGGATGGGTGCAGCAGGGAACCTGAGGTCACTGCCACAAATAGTGACCATGATGATACATGTGTAGTGGCACAGGCATGTTTGACAGGGTCTGTCGGTGGTCCACCAATCAACAGTACACAGCTTTCCACCTCATCTATGTGCACATACATACTGCCATTACATCCCTCAACACCAATGGCCTTAGGTGAGGAACAGCATACGGTAGGCATTGACCAGGAAAGTGTGGTATCTATGGCACATGCAACCCCACACAGCAGCCATGCCCAGACACCTGGAACAGTACCAGATAGGCATATGTCCAGGGGTTCTCGTGGGAGCATGGCTGGTCGTAATGCCCCTGGCAGGTGTGCCCGCACAGGTCTCACAACCTCAGGTATGTTCCGGGCTGTGATGCAAGCACAGGCACATATGGAACGATACATCAGGCAAGGACTAAGGGCACAGAGGGCTCATAACACCATGATCAATGACAGTATCTGTGACCTTGCTGGTGCCATCTACAATTACACAGATTTCATTGATAGACATTGGGGGGAGACACTAGATGTCCTCTGCAATGTTATGTCCATGTGCCAGGACAGTGCAGGACAGCTGGGCCGTCGATGTGGATGTATGCCAGCAACATCGTCAGCTAGCAGTCATCATGGATGACACTAAGTGCCAGCCACTCCCATAGTGCCAGTACCAGCCACAGCAATGTTGTGGCTGGGCTGTCGGTAGACCATCCGAGACAACCACGTGTACATGGCTGTGGCCAGTCCCAGCAGGGACATGTGTCCAGTCAACATCCCTCTGCCTCTGATGATAGTACTCTGGCTTAGTACCCAATACTGTCCGTGTCTCCCCTGCCAGGCACAGGTACTGTGTCCGTGGCTGGAGACAGTGATCTGTACAGCCTGGCAGGTACAGTCTGTGGCTGTCCCACAACCTCCCGTATTTGGCAGCCACAAGGGGGTACTGTGTGCATGCAGACCCACATACATACTACCAACACGTAGGGCTAACACATACACACACACATCACATCAACACTGACCCATACTGTAATGTTGTCCCTCACACACACACACACACACACACACACACACACACACACACACACACACACATACATGTCAATTGAATGGGTCATTCTCGGGCTCTGGAAAAACAATCACACGCTCTGTGCATATGATGAAACTGTGCCACCTCCTGTCATCTGTGACATTGATGCAGGAACAGGATAACATGGTGCTGATGCACAGGGTGACCTACTAGCAGTGTAGCAATGTTAGCATGTTGTAAACAGTAAAGTGTAATGATATCCTTGTAGGTATATCTGAGCAGGCATGATGCATCACAGCAATGATTATCAATTTAGTATGGTTTACACCAGTGCTAATTCCAAACATGGATTGTCCACACATGTGCCAGTTGGCTGATGTGTGTGGTACTGGCAGCATGTGTCGGTGAATGGATGTTACGTGTGTGATGTGTGCAGTACAGATTTCAAGGTGTACATTTGTGAACATGGTGGAGGTGCACTGTTTGCATGTATGTGCATGGTGGACACATGGGAAGGGTGAAATGCCCTGTATTACACAGTGTTAATACTTCATATTTCCTATTGGTGTCCAGTATGCATGTCACTACACATATGTCACAACTTGGGTACACATGTGTGTATGACATGGTATGACACTATGCTGTGGGTGATACTGTTGATATTGGTCATTGGTTAGCATTCTGGTGGTGTACATAACCTCAACAGCCTGATTTTAACCAATCGTTAGATGATGTCTTGACAACTGACACACAGCTGTAGGATACACAGTAGCATTAGAATCTTTCTGGTATTGTACTATACCAGTTACCAGTGTTATTGACCACCACACATTCCCGCGACCACTCCTGTTTGGCATGTGTCCGTCCTAGGTACAAGCAGACACACTAGGTATATGTACGTCCACATCTGGTGATGCATACAGTGGCCTACAATGCATTCCCCAGATTAGACACTTATCCTCCACAAGGGCATCATACAGACAGATACCTGTTGACAAACCCATGTTGTGAAGCTATGAGCCAACAATAGCATAGTCATCCACATTTACTACACATAGTATCCTGATAGTACCACATTGGTAGTAGCACACAACATGTAGCAGGGGTACCGATGTGTACAAACAGCCACATGTGATTTCATCTGTCCTTTGATATCCACATTCCCAAAGGTATGCTGATGTCCCTCAGTGTATCACATAAGCAATAAGGGGTCTGTATGCATATCCACGGAGTTGTTGTATACCTACAATGAATGGCCATTATTGACAGACTGTGTTGTGTTTGAACATGTCTGAAATATGTCACAAGCATACACCCACACTCACACTATTCTATAGCAACTGTCACATGTGTGTGTGACACAGATGACCTAGGGCACAGATCACTACAGTGGCTGGACACATACATACATATGTGAACTACGGTCCAGGAAGTTCACACCTATGAAGTGTATGAGGTCACATGTACATATATGTCTTGCCAACACAGTTACCAATTTAGGTCACATGTACATATGTGTATTTGCCACACAGTTACCTGAAGTGTGCAATGCACATACTGTTGTTTTACTGATATGTCATACAGTAGTAAAAGCAAAACCCACAGCACATTGCTCAGCAGTGTCTCGCACACACACACACACACACTCACTCAGCAATTGCAGGATTCAAACCCCTACCTACTATGTTATGATACTAGACAGATATACATTACCACGACACGCCATATGCTTTACTGGGAGATTTAATTTCCACTGCTGTATATGTGGGATACTGACATCATCAGACCGGCAAAAGGGGAATTCACCTCTTTCAATGTGTTTTCGCAGTCTCAAAAAAGGCCACTCCTCTCATAGGATTAGACACACACACATACACCCCCACACACACTCAGCAATCGCTGGATTCAAACCCCTATCAAACTATATTATGTTATTAGAGATGAACGCATTACCACAACCCACTATATGCTTTATTGGGAGGGTTCATTTCCAAAGCTGTATTTGTGGGATACTGACATCATCACACTTGGCAAAGAGGAATTCACCTCTTCTAATGTGTTTTCACAGTCTCCAAAAAGGCCACTCCTCTCAAAAAGAATCTCACACACACAGGATTCAAGCCTCTACCTAACTATGCTACGACACAAGGGAGACACGCATTAACACAACACACTATATGCTTTACTGGAAGGATTTATTTCCAAAGCTGTATTTGTGGGATACTGACATCATCACACTTGGCAAAGAGGAATTCACCTCTTCTAATGTGTTTTCACAGTCTCCAAAAAGGCCACTCCTCTCAAAGGAAATCTCACTCACACACATTCACAGGATTCAAACCCCTACCTAACTACGTTATTTTACTAGAAAGATATGCATTAACATGATTCACTATATGCTTTCCTGGGAGGATTCATTTCCAAAGCTGTATTTGTGGGATACTGACATCATCACACTTGGCAAAGAGGAATTCACCTCTTCTAATGTGTTTTCACAGTCTCCAAAAAGGCCACTCCTCCCAAAGGAAACCTCACACACATTCCCAGTCAGCATTTGCAGGATTCAAACCCCTACCTAATTATGTTATGACACTAGAGAAGATACGCATTAACATGATGCGCTATATGTTTTACTGGGAGGATTCATTTCCAAAGCTGTATTTTGTGGGATACCGACATAATCACACTTGGCGAAGAGGAATTCACCTCTTCTAATGTGTTTTCACAGTCTCAAAAAAGGCCACTCCTCTCAAAGGGAATCTCACACACAGACACATACTCAGCAATTGCAGGATTCAAACCCCTACCTATGTTATGATACTAGTGAGATACGCATTAACACAACGCGCTATATGCTTTACTGGATGTTTTAATCTCCACTGCTGTATTTGTGGGATACTAACATCATCAGACTTGGCAAAGTTTTAATGTGTTGTGAAAGTCTACAAAAAGGCCATTCCTCCCAAAGGGATTCACACACACACATACACACACACACATACACCCCCACACACACACATACACAGCAATTGCAGGATTCAAACCCCTACCTAACTATGTTATGATACTAAAGAGATACGCATTGACATGATGCGCTATATGCTTTACTGTGTGGTTTCTATTCTCCTGCCATATTTGTAGGATGCTGACATCATCAGACTGGACATGGTAATGTGTGTGCACTTAGTTTTATGCAATCCCAGGAATGAACCTTGTGGGTCAGCAGGTGTGAACAGCTTGAACAGGAATCCATAATTCATAGCTTGTGTGATCTATCTGTGGACAAATTGCCATTCCTTCATATGACAATGCATATTTATGCACAGATTGTTGGTTTTGTGGATACAACATGTGTCTGTGATGTTGATAACAGACTATTCAAAGTCTGTGTGGGACATGTGTTGCTCCTTTCAGTGATGTATGTCCTGGGTGGCTGCCTTGAAAACAATCTGGCAGGTTTGGGGAACATGATCTGCTCATTAGCATACCACAGACATTTGGGTTGTGTGTTTGTTGGATTACAATAGCTCTGTTCCTGACTGCAATCATGATGGACTCCATGGCCTTGCAGTTCAGACTTCATAGGCTTATAGGACTATAGTTCCCATGGTCCGTTGTGCACCAACACTTGTGGGGAGTGCCACATGTTGCTGTAACACATTCAACAGTGTAAGATCCTGGCAACAGACTGTTCAGGTGCAGGGTCTGTTTGTTCTGTTGTTCACTTATGACACATATGGGGAAACAATGTTATCCACGTGATGGGATTCATTTGGCTTTGGGAGGAGCAGTTTACACATTCTACATGTGATATCTCCTGGTATGATGATAAGGCCTTTTGTCACTGGGAGGTGGGTATGTATGTATGGCCCTGTCTGACAGGATGTCGACATTGTCAGTCAGGTACAGTTGACCCTGACTCAGGACATATATGACTGTACATTGCTATTTCTGACATAGCTGAAGGAGGTGTAATGGTTCTGTCTGTACTCCTTCACAGATAATCTTTACAAAGCAATGACAAACCTGAACACTAAACCCCTGTTATACTTTTTTACACACTTAACACACTACTGATCCTTTGTGATCAGTCAACAGTGTATGTCATCATTATATACTGGCATGTTCAAAGGTTGGTTTCGTGTGTAGTCTCCAGTCCAGCTGGTGCATATTGGAATTTTGATGCATCGTTACAACTACCTTATGTACACAGAGAACCCTGTCCTCCTACCAACAAACTCTGATATATGTGAGGGATGCAACTGTATAGACAGACAGGAGGCTGAGCTCTCCCAAGCCGTGACTGGCACAGTCTATCAGGTGGTGAAGGTAACCACACACACACCACAAATCCAGTCTCACATGGACCTATGACGACAGCAAACCAAATACATTACCACACAAACACATACTCGGAGCCTCTAAATATACTCTGTCTAAGCAGCAGAGACATCCAAAGCAAAAACCCAAACAACTGCTAACCCACAACTATACACACATATCAAATAGTTCACAAAGTCAGTGTGCCACACAGTCACTGCCCTTAGGCCTACACAACACATCTAATACACTTGTAATAGGTGACTGTAATTGTCGGTCACACTGACATCCCACTCACCAGGCTGAACAAGGAGAAGGTCACTTTGTGCTGTCTGTTGGGTGCCAGGATCTGCCACATGACACATGCACTCATGTCAGTCCACTGCAAGTACAAATATGGCTCCATCATTGACCATGATTGTGTGTAAACCCTCAGACATTCCTCCCTGGACTACATGACAAGAGACATAGAGGAGCTCTCTGATCATGTAGCCCAGGCCAGTATGACCCTGATCTTGTGTAGCATCTTACCCTCAACAAGAATTATGTCACAGTATACAGACAAACTGATCACTTTTAACAGTTGGCTAACATATTGGTGTCATTCAAAGGGGATCCAGTGTCTGTCAGCCTGGGATTACATGCTTGACATGCCACGTGGATTCGCTATGGACGCCATGCACCTTTCACCTCTAGGCTTTCACCGACTGGCTAAGGCTCTTGCCACACCCATAGTGGCTGTTTGAAGTGAGGCTCAGAAGACAAAACCACTTCCATAGACGTTACAGGGTAAAGGAAATGGAGAGTAATGCTGCTCAACAACAGATGTCTAACCCTCAGAATGTATGCACTCAGGACTCACATCAGTATGGAGACTGTCGATATATGTGCAGTAACAGACACCTGGTCCAGGCTCCCAAAAGCACACCAGCACTACCAGATTTTACTTCATACCATGGTTTTCGGACACAAGTCTCGGACTGGCTGACAACAATGGGGGGGGTATTCATATACATCATACATACACAAACCTCCGGGTTGGTAGCACTGCACAAAGCATCGGTGAACATACATGTGCAACTGACAGTGGGTCAAACTGCATTTCTGTTTATAGACTGCTACAGACCACACTCCCAAACTCTGGAACAACACTCGGTATTCCTGGGATCACTGGGGAATGTGAAGGTCTCTCCAAACACCATTATATTGTGTGACTTCAAATACACAAACATTGACTGTGAATACTACTCAAGCACCGACACCCTCGCACAACAGTTTCTAGGATTTATAGACTCAAATGCTATGGCAGAACTGGTCACCACAACCACAGGGGGGTAAAACATGTGGGACCTGATCATCACCAACATGGATACTCTATGTTCCACACCAGAGGTATACCCCTCATTGTTAAAGTCAGAACATTCATTCATTTCACTGGACATACATATCCCATACACACACACATCCTAGCTGATCTCAGTGAAGTACTTCTCATAAGCAAATGTCACACTTATACAAACCGAGGTGGTATCCGTCAAAGACCCTGGGACAGTGTTAATTATGACTCAGACCACTTAATCCTTTACAAACCCATTCTACGGACAACTACTGGAATGCATGGATCATGCTATCTCAGATAACTACATGACTCACTCCTCCAAAGGCAGGGGACCTGTCTGGTGGACCACGGCCATTAATGAGCTATACAAGGACAGGAAGAGGCTACTACATGATAGAGCGCAATCCCAATCAGGAAGGGATCTCTGATCAGTACTATGGAATAGCTACGATCACTTGTTGATTCATCTAAGGGCCACTTCTAACGGTCACTTGCAACAGACACTATGGACAATCACAAGGCCTTCTTTAGTTATGTCAGGGACCTGGGTGGGAACTCACAGATATGCTGTGAGTTACTGCATAATGACAAAACATATAGTGAACCCACTGACATTGCAAACATCCTGGCAAACAGGTTCAGTGGAAATGTTTCCCCCCCATCCCCCCTGCAGTGCACATGTCCATCCCAACAGGGTGAAGCCTCCCTGACATCACAGATGAACAGGTGAGTGTTGCCCTCTCCATAGCAGACAACACAGCATCAATGGGACCAGACGGTGTCCCGGCCTGCGGCTTACACGAGATTCATGACGAACGTCATACTCACATTATGTCACTGTTCAATATCACAGTTACTACAGGATATGTACCCAAGGAATGGCGTACAGCAACAGTGTTCCCGCTCCACAGTGGTGGTGCCACAAGGGACCCTTGACAATTTTGCACTATATGCCTAACTATCCTGGTCTGCTAAGCTATGGAGCATATTGTCATGGAACACATACACATAGACATTGTGAACCTACAGACACTGGATCCTACACAATTTGGCTTTGTTGTGGGCAGATCTTGCCTCTTGCACCTGTTTGATGTCTTTAAACAGTTAACAGGTCCATAGGCGTACAGAGGGTTGTCCACACAGCCTACCTGGAGCTCGCACAAACAGTTCAACACAATACCCCACTCGGCCATTATACATAAGCTCACTGGCTTCAATATCTATACATATGTCACAAGATGGATTGCTAACTGGATCATGGATAGCACCCACTTGGTCAGTATTACAGGTGCCATGTCTGACTGTACACCAGTTACATGTGGCATCCCACGGGGCTCAGTTCTGGGACCTCTCTTGTTCCATATATATTTCTCAAATGTACTAGCTAACACAGGAGGAATATGGCTGACCATGTTCGCAGATGACTGCAAACTGTATGCCATAATCGACTCCCCAGCTGACACAAGCATCCTCAAAACAGGTCTCACAGAGATGGATAACTGGTGCCAGAGCCATGGTCTACAGATACCTTCCATTAGATGCATAGTCATCACCTTTAGTAATAACAACGTGCCCACACATTACCACATATGTGATGATACATCACGAACGGTGTGTGTGATTTGTGATTTGTGGACATGAATAGTTAGTACTCTCGCCTTTGACATTCACGTTGCCAATGTTGTTGGACACATCTTCTATATAGCCTACCTTATCTCATAGGGTTTTACATCTAGATCAGGTGGGGTCATTGTGCCCCTATACTCATCAGGCCCATGCTTGGATACAATGCCCCATTTCGGATGTACCTTACCCAACACCTACAGCAACTGTAATGTCCACAAATGTACCTAACCAAGTGGATCTAGGGACTCACACAGATGGTATGCGTAGTTTTGCTATGGTGACCTCAGCTCTCCTCAGTTGCTTACTGCCTACTTGGATGCGATCTGTGCCTGTTGTTTGAAGCCATGTCCATCACAGCATTGATGGACAGGCTCCACCTCAGGATATCAAAGTCCCTTACAGCTACATGCTCCAGGGACAGGAACATCAGCACTGATGTTAATAGGACATGCTGGAGGGGCAGATTCCCATCCCAGAGGTTCCACTCACTCGGGAATGAGATCACAGTCCCACATATGCAGAGAGCCACACTGACCACCTACAGGTGACATCTTGAAAGGTGGATGGGTGATCGTATGATTAACCCTGGGATATGTTCTGGGTCCCTGCTAGACAGAGGCAGAATTAAATTGAACATATGTGGGATATCTTGTGTAACCTACTATTCACAGGCACAGTATACTAATCTAGCAGGGTTGGAAAAGCCAAACACACTGTGGCTAGGCTTATACATGCCCTAGGGCAGATAGCCTAGTGTCAACCTCTGAACTTGTGATAATGTTCGGGATGCACATTTTTCATTGATGGTACTAATTGCAGGTTTTGTTTCTTCTTTGCTTTCCCACTTTCTATGAACAACCTAAGTATCTGCATAACATATTTGATTATGACAGGGTTCCACTATATTATATATGTGTCTGTTGTCATATAACTATGTGCACAAGGCAGATTGGTGAATAGTGCAAGGTTCCTGGGTTAACACATGCAACTGACGGATATGTGTGGCCCACTGCTGTACTCAGACATGCCCTAAGTGTGTGAGCATGCCCAGTTCGGCCTTTCATTGTTTTGTTGCCTGACATTTGTCTCATTTATTCAAGTGTGTGAGCATGCCCAGTGTGACCTTGCAGTATGTTGCTGTCTGAGGTCCACTACATTTGTTGATGTGTGTGAACATTACCAATATTAACATTTATACTATATGTGTGTTGAATATCAGGTTCTATTCTTACTGCAGGCCTCACCTTTGTGTCTTAACTCGACAGGGATTATGCTATACCTGCAAGGTTTCCATGAGATACTTTGCATAGACTTATCAACATTTCTTCATATAAGCTGACCACTGTCATGGTTTAGTGGTTCTGTACTATGACTATAATGCACAGTATCCTGGGTTTGAGGACTGTCAATGCTTCATATTTTCATACTGGGCATAACAGACTGCTTCAGGAACAGTGAAGCAAATATGACCATGTTTACTTGCTTTTGCTGAACTATGCCCAAATTTGACCAAACTTGCACAACATTGTACAATGTTAACCAACATTGCTGAACAGTGCCCAATATTGCTCAACATTGCCTGAAGTTGTGCTACTTAGTGTGTGCAATTTTGTTTACATATACTAAATAGTGGTGAGAGCTGTTTAGCACTGCTTTATATTGCTTAACACATGGCAATCATGCCTCAGGTGGTGCTGCAGGGCTGCCTATGTCGGATGCACATTTTACACTCCCTATACATGTTTGTTAACAGGTAGTGTCAAGTTAGGCATCCGTTTTACTATATGTGCGAGTCAGAGAGAGGTATCATTTCCAGGGTTCCTACTGAGCCAGTGTATATGCTATGCATTGCCTCTTTGCCAAGGCCAAAGCATACTGGGCACACCTCCTTCTGCCTACTGGGGCAGGCTCAGGTTGTTCCTCCTCCAAGTCACACTCTGCCTGTGATGGCCTTGGCAATGGTGGGGGGCTGTTCTGCCCGGCCTATGCTGCTCCTGCTGGAGCTGTTTTCGCAGGATCATATTGTGTGGCATAGCACATACCATGACTATTTGGGTACATGTAGTTGGTGAGTACTGCAAGGCTCCACCAGATGTGTCCAGGCACCGGAACCATGACTTGAGCAGCCCAAACACATGCTCAATTACATTTCATGTTTGTGCGTGTGCCTCATTATGGCGTTCCTGTTCAGGTGTGTGTGCATTTCTGATGGGTATCATCAGCCACGGCTCAAGTGCATATCCAGCATACCCCACTAGGTGACCATGAGGGATGTCCCCATTGGCAAATGTCTGGTACAGCTGTGTAAGATGCCAGATATGGGAGTCATGGTAGCTTCCAGGGCAGCCAGCACACACATTCATTATTATGCCCTGGGCATCACACACAACCTGGCAGTTGATGGAGGGGTAACCCTTGCGGTTATAGTAGACCCTACCCCACTCACCAGCTGGTGCTTTGATGCGAATGTGCATGCAGTCTATTGCACCCACTACCTCAGGGTATTCCGCTATTTGCTGGAAGAGATGCATATTGCTGGCCAATACCTCATGGGAATTGGGGAAATATACATGATCACCGACATGTGCTGACATGGCATTCAGGAACTGGTGCAGTACCCTGGATGCTGATGCCTGTGAAATCCCCATCATATCGCCAGTTGGTCTCTGGAAGGTATCTGTTGCTAGTATTCTTAGGCCAACACATACCTTGGTTTCTACTGGGATGGGTTCCCCTCTGTTGGTTCTGTGTGTGAGGCGTGGCCTGCACAGTTCAACAATTTGCTGCATGAGGTCTCTGTCCACTCTATAGCGCTCCACTATCTCCAGCTCATGTAGCCCCTGGTAGGTTACCTGGGCCTGTACACTCTTCTCCCTCTCCTCACTGTGGGTTGCTCAGCAGCATTCACATTGTCACCACCCTCAGCATGTTGCATATGTCGCCTTATAACAGCAATGGCAGCCCCTAACATTTCTTTGTCTCAGTAAAGCTTTTTCAGTTTTCACTTCTATTAGCTTACTGCAGTGTTGCAGTGTCTCTGAGAAAAACATAATGGAAAGTTATTTGCTGAGTTTTAAGTTCTGGACTGGGCTGAGCTAGTGTACTGCCTGTGTAATTGCCTGATTCTGATTGTTTTCACCTGCTAGCTCTGCTAGTACTCCCTGGTTAACTTCCTACTATTTGTTGTGCTTCCTTTTCCCTTTCTGTTTCCTCAGGGGGGCAGCACCGTGCACACAAGCGCAAACATGTGCACACCTGCTCACACACGCACACACATGCTTACATGGGCTACAACTTGCTTATTCTTGTTAACACGTGTGCACACAGGCGCAAACGCACTTACACGGGTTTTAACATCCTTACACTTGCTTACTCCAGCTTAAACACGCACATACAGGCGCACATGCGTGCACACAGGCTTACTCGGTTTTACAGGTGCACACACGCGCACATACACTGAAATAAAGTAAGAGGGAGTACCTAAGTGACAGATACAGGGGACAGTCAATATGGTTAGGAGCAGTTTTAAGGGATGGTAGTGGCAGTGTAGATATACATGGGAATATATTTTGGGGGATAAGGGTGATTCAGAAAGTGAAGAATGGATCATTAGGAGAAAGAGTGGAGGAATGGCCTGGACGTTGTAACAAAGTTGGCACAAGAAGGAAACCAGAGTGAAAAAATAAAATGAGCAAAATAGTTTTGTTACATGGATTAAGGAAAAGACAGGAAAAGGTGAAGTAACCTCTCAAAAGAAAGCAGCAGGATGGGGAGGTGTGTTTCCTTAGGACTATATATGGCCCATTGGGATAAGGTCTACTTGTGCAGTGTGAGCATCACCACTACCTAGTGAGGGACCATTTAAGCAGCATGGATGGTGGAGGGGGGACTCTGGTACAAAGCGATAGCTAATGGTCCATGACACACCTCATCTGAAGGCTGGAGAGGTATGGCACTGTACTATAGTGAGTGTGGGAAATTTATATAGTGAGGAAGAGGTGTAGTTTAAGGAACTCGAGGAAGCAAACATTAGGATTATGATATGAAATGTGTGTCAAACTAATAATCCTATTAAAAAGAATAAGAATAAGGAGAGTCTGCGGGTAGAACAGTACATTTCCACACTTTGAGAATTAGAATGGAATCATACAGAGTTGCTAAAATTGAAGGGGAATAGATTCATGTTGGAAAAAAATAGATTATAAAATGGGTGCTTATCTTGCTAGAGCTCCATTTGTGCCTGACAAAGAGTGCTTCTTAATCTGATTTACAGAGCTACATAAGTATATTTTTTCTACTTTATTTAATTGTTTAGTGTTTCTTATCAGCACTGCACTGGTTGTATTTATTTGCTTATCAGTACTGCATTGTTTTTTATTTATTTGTGTAACTGTTCTGCACTAGTTTACCACACTGTTTTCATTTATTTGTTTGAATTATTTACTTTTCTGTGTCTCCCTTTACATATTTGCTGATCTGTGATTGAATTTTTGTTTCCCCCACTCTCCCTCCCAATTGCTGTTGTGTTCTTATAGTTTGTGTCTTTTGCTGTTGCTTGCTCCTACTGTAAATTTGATAAGGGACACTCCTCCCAGTACCATCTCATTAGCTCATTCTACCTAATACAGACATCATTTGAAAAGGTCAAACCCCTCAGTTCCTTAACCTTGAATTTTCTTCTTTTCCTCCTCTCTCCCTTTCCACTTTACTAATAAAAAAAAAAACTTTATTCAGCTTCTTTTACTGTATTTGTGTTTCCTCCTCCTGCTCCATTACTTCATCTTGCTTTTTCTGCTACTTGCTGTGGCTTGTTCTCTAAAGTGTTCAACTACGTCTTTTCTGTTACATTTGTTACTGCTTGTTTATAGCTTTTCTAAATTAAATGTTATTCTTAAGTGTTATTCTAAGCTCTTAGTTTTGGTTTAAGTACTTGAGCTTTAGGCTAACCCCTTAGCTCTGCCTGGCCTTCTCTCTCAGATTCTGAAAAATATGGATGGACAATTTCCTACAGTTTCTCCTGCCAGTCTCATTGATATAGGTATCCTGAGACAGTGTAGCAACTGCCTTATGTACACAGACAACCACCTACTACTACCACCTAGGAACACAATTTGTGAGAGATGCAATTACATTATGAACATACAGTCCAATATATCTGACACTGACAAGGTTGTCAACAAAATCACTGTGTCACCTCAAACACCACCCACACCTACACAACACAAACCCACATATGTGGAGGTCCTCAACAAAAACATACTAAAACAAAAGAGACCTCCGAGGCAAAAACCTCCAAGGCAAAAGCACACGCGATCTCCACAGCCCTCCACACTACATACCATGCATAATTCACACACCTGTGTCTCACAACTACTAAGGCTTAACCATAAACCCAACATATTAGTTATAGGAGACTCCATTGTGAGACACTCAGATGTGCCTCTCACCAGGCTGGATATGGAGAAAGTCACGGTTAGTTGTCTGTCAGGGGCCAGAATTCACCATATCACACACGCACTCAAGTCTCTCAACAACAGGTACTGTTATGACTGTATCATAGTCCATGTTGGTGTGAATGACTTGAGACATACCTCCCTGGACTATATGAAGACAGACATGATTAAACTCACTGAATGTGTGTCCTAGTAGGGTATGTCCCTAGCTTTAAGCAGCATTCTACCATCACCCAGAATAATGCCTCAGTGCAAACAGAAATGATTGACTTTAACAATTGTTTTAGTTTCTGGTGTCATTCAAGGGAGATCCAGTACCTCACAGCCGGGGAAGATATGATCAACAGACCACAATGCTTTGCCAGAGATGGCCTGCATCTGTATCACGTAGCCTTCAGGTTCTGGCAAAGGCACTTGCCTCCCCCATAGTGCCTTTTTTTAGAAAAAGTGATGAGGTTAAAACTACCAACAAAAAAATCTCTACAAAACCCAATTTAAAGGTCATGCTGGTAAATGTTAGGAGTCTAAACATGAAACTGCACTCACTGCAAGCATTCTTAACCCTGGAAAATGCTGACATCTGTGCAGACACAGAAACCTGGTTCAAAGGTGCCATACCTGGTTACTCATCCTATCATACATTCATACCCCAAACTGTGGGTAGTAAAACCAAAGGAGGTGGAGTTTCAATATGTATTAAAGACATACACACCACCAGGCTGGTCAAACAGTATGATGCACAGAAGACATTCAAGGTGCAGTTAACCATTGACATTGGCGCGGAGTTGCCCATAGAGCACCATTGGGCAGTGCCGGTTAAACAAGGTTAAACTATTTCTGGCTCCGTAAAGTCTGCTCTTCAATTTTTCCCTTAGAACTTCTCTACTTGCAATCTAAACAGTCTATTCTCTATCTCAATAGCTCAGCACTTGCTCCTAAAGCATTTTTATATAGGTAAAGTACTTGTATACTAAACAAAGTACTACATTAGCCTAGAATCCCCTTGAGTACCCATTTCCCTGTAGGTCCCTTCTGACTCAGTTACACAGCAAACTTCTTCACTTTTTCTAGCATGTCGAAGGGTCAGTTGCTAGCGTCCTCTCCTGTTCAGCTGGTGAATCTGGGCATCTTGAGGCAATGTTACAATTGCCTCATGTACACAGACAACCCACTCCTTCTCCCACAAAACACAAGTACATGTGAGAGATGCAACTATATAGCCAAACTGGAGGCTGAGCTCCCTCAACTCAGGACTGGCAAGACCAGACAGGAGGAGAAGGAAACCACGCACACCACAAACCCAGTTTCACATAGAACTATCAAAACTGCAAGACAAACACATAAACACACAAAGACATACTCGGAGGCACTGATCAAAAATCTACCAAAACTACAGAGGCCTCCAAAGCAGACACCCAAGCAACTGCCACCTCAAGACATAAGACATGCAACACATAGTTCTCAAAGTCAGTGTGCTAAACAGTAACAGCCCTTAAGGCCAAACACAATGCCAGACACACTTGTTATAGGTGACTCCATAGTTAGACACACTGACGTCCCACTCACCAGACTGAACAAGGAAAAGATCACAGTAAGCTGCCTGTCAGAGAATCCACCACATAACACAAGCACTCAGGTCACTCCACAGCAAGTACAAGTATGACTCAGTCATTGTCCATGCCGGTGTGAGCGACCTCCCTGGACTACATGAAAAGAGACATAGAGGAGCTCTCAGATTATGTAGCCCAGGCCGGTATGACCCTGACCCTGAGCAGTATCCTACCCTCACCAAGAATGATGCCAGAATACAGAGACAAAAAGATCAGATATAACAATTGGCTTAATTACTGGTGTCATTCTAAGGATCAATGTCTGTCTGCCTGGGATGACATGCTTGACAAGCCACACTGCCGCAAGGGACGGCTTGCACCTGTCACCCTGGGCTTCGGATATTGGCAAAGGCTCTTGCCACCCCATAGTGCCTTTTTAGGCAAGGCTCAAATGATAAACCTACCACCCTAGAAAACAAAAATGGAGAAAAACTAAGGGTAATACTGCTCAATGCCAGAAGTCTAAACCTCAAGATGCACGCCCTTGAAGCCCTCCTCAGTATGGAGACCATCGATGTCTGTGCTGTGACTGAAACCTGGTTCAAGGCTCCTGAGAGCACCCCAGCACTATCAGGTTATACCTCATATCATGCGTTCCGGCCCCAAAATCTGGACCAAACCATAAAAGGAGGGGGAGTATCCATATTCATAAAGGATACCCACACCTCCAGGTTAGTGGCAATGCACGAAGCATCGGAGACCATCCAGGTGCAATTAACCATAGGTAAAACTGCCCTACAGGTATACATGTATGCAGGGTTATACATGGAGGGCAGCTCTCTGAAAGCTTTCAAGTAAAAACTGGGGTCAGGCAAGGATGCTTACTGTCACCATTCCTCTTCCTGTTAGTTATCGATTGGATTATGAAGAAATCTACTGCAGGACAGAAAAATGGGATTCAATGGACCCTATGGAATCAGCTGGAAGATCTGGACTATGCTGATGATCTCGCCCTCATCTCTCACAGCCAGCAGCAAATGCAAAACAAGACAAATTTGGTGGCAGTTACAGCACTAGAGGTGGGTCTTAACATTAACAATCTGAAGACAAAGATCCTTAAATTAAACTCCACAAATACTAACCCTATCACTCTGCAAGGGAAGCCACTGGAGGAAGTGCAGTCCTTTACCTACCTTGGCAGCATAATTGACAAGCAGGGCGGATCAGAAGCTGATGTCAGGGCAAGGATAGGAAAAGCAAGAGCAGCCTTCATACAGTTAAATAGGGTCTGGAAAACAGGAGAACTATCCTTGATCAACAAGATAAAGCTGTTTAACTCTAACGTGAAGTCAGTACTGCTGTATGGGGCAGAGACCTGGGGGTTAAGCAAGACCACCACAAAAAAACTTCAGATATTTACAAATAGCTGTCTCAGGAGGATTTTACAGATTCGATGGCCAGACACTATTAGCAACGTCACCCTTTTGGAAAGGACCAACCAACTTTCGATTGGGGAAGAAGTTAAGAGGAGGAGGTGGAGATGGATTGGGCATACTCTTCGCAAACCAGCAAACAATATTACAAGACAGGCATTGCGCTGGAATCTTCAGGGGAAGAGAGGAAGAGGCCGCCCACGAAACACCTGGAGGCAAGACTTTGAGGCAGATGCTAAGCATAGAGGCTACACATGGAACCAAATAGAACAGTTGGCCCAGGACAAGATTCGGTGGAGGCTTGTGCCCATACCCTGTCAAGGGTGGCGGGCATAAAGTAAGTAAGTAAGTAAGTAGTAGTTGGTGGCCCCCAGGGGTGGTGACATAAGTAAGTAAGTAAGTAAAACTGCCCTACAGTTTGTAACATGCTACAGACCACCTTCTCAAACTCAGGAAACCCACACAGCCTTCCTGAAGACACTGGAGAGTATGAATGTCTCTCCAAACACCATCATATTGGGTGACTTCAACTACCCAAACATAGACTGGGAACATTATTCAAGCCCCAACACCCTAGCCCAAAGGTTCCTTGAGTTCATAAACTCAAATGCTATGGAACAACTAGTCACCTTTCCCACAAGAGGAGAAAATATACTAGACCTGATCATCACAAACATGGGGACAAAATGCTCCACACAGTAAGTATATCCCTCATTGGTGAGATCAGACCATAAATTAATCTCACTGGAGATCCACATCCCGCCCCACCCCAGCAAAAGACCACAGTGAAGAACTTCTCAAAAGCAAACTTCACACTTCTTAAGCCTGGAGTGGTATCCTTCAAGGGCCCCGAGCCAGTGGAATCCACAACCCACGCTGCTGAAACCCTTACAAATGCCTTCTACAAGCACCTCCAGGAATGTATGGATCAAGCAATCCCTAATAAAATCAAGACCCTTTCCACCAAAGGCAGGCACCGGTCTGGTGGACTCCAGCCATAAACAAACTCTACAACAAGAGGAGAAAGCTACTACATGACAGAGCAAAATCCCTAAATGGGAAGGCATCTCTGATCAATACTAGCAAAAACACGATCACTCATAAAATCATCCAAGGCCAACTTTGAGAGAAAAATCGCTAATGACACAAAAGACAATCATAAAGCCTTCTTTAGCTATGTTAGAAACCTGGGTGGAAACTCCCAGATATGCTCAGAATTAGTCCAAAATGATAAAAAAATCACTGAACCCACAGACATTGCCAACATACTGGCAGACAGCTTCAGTGCAAATTTCTCCTCCCTTCCCCCAAAGGAGAAATATCTATCCCACCAGAGTCTAGCCTCCCAAACATCTCAGATGCCCAGGTGAGAGCTGCTCTCTAAAGCAAAAAACACAGCATCAATGGGACCGGACAGTGTCCCCGGATGTGTGCTACACAAACTCAATGAAGAACTAAACCCACACATAAGGCTGCTGTTTAATCTTAGCCTTACTACAGGATCACGTCCAAAGAATGGCGACGGCAACTGTGGTCCCACTCCACAAAGGCGGTGCTTCTACGGACCCTGAAATTACCGCCATAAGCTTGACGAGCCTTGTCTGCAAAGCTATGGAGAGGATCATAATGGAACTCATAAATAAAGACATTGGGGACCTACAGACACTGGATCCTACCCAATTTGGCTTTGTCAAGGGCAGATCCTGCCTCTTGAACTTAAACAGTCACTAAGGCCATTGATGAGGGTAAGGCAGTTCACACAGCCTACCTTGACCTAGCAAAAGCGTTCTACACAATACCCCACTCGGGCATCATAGAAAAGCTCACCAGCTTAGATGTAAACCCATATGTCACAAGATGGGTTGCAAACTGGCTCAAGGACAGAACACACAGGGTTAGAGTTGCTGGTGCCATGTCAGACTCTAAGCCGGTCACGAGTGGTGTCCCACAGGGCTCAGTCCTGGGCCCCCTCTTGTTCGGCATTTATTTTTCTGAAGTGCAGGCAAACATAGGGGATTGTGGCTGACAAAATTTGCAGATGACTGCAAACTGGGCACCATAATTGACACTCCATCAGACACAGACATCCTCCAGAAAGGTCTCATAGAAATGGATAACTAGTGCCAGAGCCATGGCCTTAAGCTAAATGCCAAAAAATGTATAGTCACACCCTTTGGGAAAAACAAGGTAACCCCTAATTACCACATAGGTGGTAATCCATTAAACATGGAAGAAGTTATCAGGGACCTGGGGACCCAAGTTGACAGTAACCTTCCCTTTTGACACTCACATTGCCAAAGTGGTTAGGAAGACCTTCTACATTGCCCACCTGATCATGAAGGGATTCACATCCAGATCAGGAGAGGTCATTGTACCCCTGTACTCTTCACTTATCAGACCAATGATTGAGTACAACGCCCCATTCAGAATGTACCTTACCCGATACCTGCAGCAGTTGGAAAGACCCCAAAAGTTCCTCACCAAAAGGATAAAGGGGCTCAAACATATGTCATACGATGCCCGACTGAAGAAACTCCAGCTCTATTCAGTCGCATACCGTCTGCTCAAAGGTGATCTGTGCCTGACATACAAGGCCATGTCCAACCCGGAATTAATGGACATTCTCCACCTCAAAAAAATCCAAATCCACCAGAGCCACGAGAGCAAGAGACTTAAACCTCAACACGGATATAAATAGGATGTGCTGGAGGGACAGATTCATCACCCAGAGACTCCCTACACTATGGAACAGAATCCCAGTCCATGTGAGGCAGAGCCCCTCACTGACTCTGTTCAAGAGAAATCTTGATGAGTGGATGGGAGATCGTAGGTTTACCCCAGGAATCATCTCTGCATCACTGCTGGACAGAGGCACAGCAAACTAATGGGTATAGTATTCTCATCCTAAGGGGTGGTGAAAGCCACACACACTCTGGCTAGGCTTATAAATGCTCCAGGGCAGATAGCCTAGTATGAACCTATGAACCTATGAACCTATGAACAAGTCCCATATACAAATCATAGCTAGCTATTGGCCCCAAATCTGACCCAAAATGCCCAAACTGCCTATCTAGACGTCTTCAAAACTATCAAGATTCAACCCTTTATCCTGATCCTGGGTGACTTTAACTATCCAAACATAGACTAAAAATACTACTCATGCCAGAGCACAAATGCCCAGAGATTCCTCGATTTTGTCACTGCAAATGCTTTGGAACAGCTAGTCGATACTCCTACAAGAGGTGATAATATCTTGTAACCAACATGAGTAACCACTGCAGCATCCCTGCAGTATCATCCTCCCTTATAAGATCTGGCTGTAAAGTGGTCACATCCGAAGTCACCATCTCCACCGATCCCCCTCTAGCTAGGGTCAAACAAAAAAAAAAAAAACTTCTCCAAAGCTGATTACAGCCTTTTGAGGGATGGTATAAACAGCTTCACTGCCCCCTCCCCCTCTCTAGGAACTGGCGCTAGTATCCAAAACTATACCAAATTACTATACAAACATTTATATAGATGCATGGAATCAGGAATACTTGACAGGACTAACTCATCCTCTGCAAGGAAGAGTAAACTTGTTTGGTGGACATCTGCAATAAATAAACTCTATAACAAAAGAAATAAATTGCTGTCTAGGACCAAGAAGGAGCAGGTGCCCAATTGGAAGCAATCTCTCCTTAGCCTGAACAAGAAAATAAGAGCACCAGTGAAATCCTCCAAAGCAAAATTTGAGTCCAAATTGGCCACATCTACTAGAGACAATCATAAGGCCTTCTTCACATATGTCCATAATTTCAAAGGTATCATCCAGATCAGTTCAGAACTGGTGGTCAAGGACACCACATATACAAATGCCGTAAATATAGCAAACTTGTGGCTGACAGATTTAGCAAAAAGTTCCCCCCTCTATCCCACCCATCAGTAAATTAGGACATTCCCAATACCTGCCCCCTTCTCCTTATATCTAGGGATCAGGTCATCACTGCTCTCTCAAATGCAAAAAATAAAGCCTCCAGGCGACCCAATAGCATCCCAGGCTGCATCCTACATGAACTCTGGTAGGAATTTGCAGCGACATTAGGTGCCCTATTCAACCAGAACCTGAGTACCATCTTTGTCCCAGCTGAGTGGAGGATAGCCACTGTCATCCCTTTACACAAAGGTGGAGCATCCACCAATCTGGGAAATTATAGACCCATCAGTCTAACTAGCCTTATCTGCAAGGCCATGTAATGGATAATTATGGACCTCATAGCAAGGACATTGGCAACCTCCAAACACTCGATCCCACACAGTTTGGCTTCATGAAGGGGAGGGCATGTCTGTAAAATTTGGTTGACTTTTTTGAGACAGTCACCAAAGCTATGGACAAGGGGAAAATAGTGCACACTGCCTACCTTGACCTGGGCAAAGCCTTCAACACTATTCCCCACTCAGGCATAATAGATACACTTTTTCAACTAGGCATCAATTCGTATGTTACCAGATGGGTAGCTAATTGGCTCACTGATGGAACCCACCTTGTCAAAATAGGGGAAGCAACCTCAAGCAGTAGACCCGTATCGAGTGGCATACGCAAGGGTTCGGTCTTGGGGCCTCTGTTATTTGGGATATACTTTACCGAGGTGCAGGCCAAAACCAGTGGGCTATGGCTGACCAAGTTTGCAGATGACTGCAAGCTGGGAGCTGTCATCAATTCCCCTAGTGATGTGGACATCTCCCAAGAAGGTCTCATCCAAACAAATGACTTGTGCCAGAAACATGGCCTCAAACTGAATACAAAAAAATGCATAATCATTCACTTTGGGGATTGTGACATCTCCACAAATGATCACATTAATAACAACATCCTAAGCACATGGTCAGTCATGAGGGATTTGGGCACCCAGATTGATAGCAACCTGACTTTTGACCACCATGTTTCTTCCATTGTACGGAAAGCTTTCTACATGGCCCACCTCATAAGTAAGGGTATCTCATCCAGGGAGAAGGAGGTCATAACATCCCTGTATTCTTCCTTTATAAGGCCCATTATAGAGTACAACACCCCATTCAGCATGTGTCTTGCAAAGCACATGCAGCAGCTGGGGAGACCACAGAGGTTCTTCACCAGGAGAATCCAGGGCCTCAAAAATCTACCATACACAGACAGGCTAAAAGCCCTATCCTTCTACTTTGTATCATACAGTCTCCTCAGAGGTGACCTTTGACGGCATACAAGGTGATCTCAGACCCCACCTTGATAGGACTGCTGCATATCCACAAGTCAAGCTCTACTCACGTAACCTGCAGATGTGGCATCAACCTGGTCTGTGATATCAATAAGACCTGTTGGCAGGACAGATTTTTGTCCCAGAGACTCCCCCATCTATGAAATAGGCTCCATCTCCATGTCAAGCAGAGTTCCCCTTTAGCCCTTTTAAGTGCAACCGGGATAACTGGATTGGAAATAGAAAATACATCCCTGGGATTCCACTGGTGTCCCTGCTGGACAGGGGCATCAAGTGCTGATTTCTGTATCCACGGGCTGAACTCTTGGATTGGCTTATAAGGGTCTCATAGCCAATATCCTAGTAACTTCCTATGATCCTATGATCCTATAAGTGAGACGGGAAAACTTTTGACTAAAAGGAGGCGAGGGCTAACAAGATTCAGATACTGTAGAAAAAGAGATGGGTATAGATGCAGCTTGTTGGGAATATAGTTTGTTGTTGGGCCAATATATGAACTGAGTGAGTATTTGAAGAGATATTTTCCAAGTCTCAAACATCATCCAGAAAGGGTATGAGAAAGAAAAGATTAGTAACTGCATGGAGGGACTACCATGTAGCCACAAAGGAATATACTTTTTCTTGGTCTGAAGCACTGCAGATGAGTAGCATCAATAATTTTCTTGGAGAGAGAGGTGCCTTTGAGGATATCATTGGTGCCTTTGAGGATATCATTGGTGCCTTTGAGGATATAATTGGTGCCTTTGAGGATATCATTGGTGCCTTTGAGGATATCATTGGTGCCTTTGATGATATCATTGGTGCCTTTGAAGATATAATTGGTACCTTTGATGATATCATTGGTGCCTTTGAGGATATCAATGGTGCCTTTGAGGATATCATTGGTGCCTGTCAGGATATCATTGGTGCCTTTCAAGATATCATTGGTGCCTTTCAGGATATCATTGGTGCCTTTGTTGATATCATTGGTGCCTTTGATGATATCATTTGTACCTTTGAGGATATAATTGGTGCCTTTGATGATATCATTGATGCTTTTGAGGATATCATTGGTGCCTTTGAGGATATCATTGGTGCCTTTCAGGATCTCATTGGTGTCTTTGAGGATATCATTGGTGCCTTTGATGATATCATTGGTGCCTTTGATGATATCATTGGTACCCTTGAGGATATCATTGGTGCCTTTGATGATATCATTGGTGCCTTTCAGGATATCATTTGTGCCTTTGATGATATCATTGGTGCCTTTCAGGATATCATTGGTGCCTTTGATGATATCATTGGTGCCTTTCAGGATATCATTGGTGCCTTTGATGATATCATTGGTGCCTTTGAGGATATCATTGGTGCCTTTCAGGATATCATTGGTGCCTCTGAGGATATCATTGGTGCCTTTGATTATATCATTGGTGCCTTTGAGGATATAATAAGACTGTATACTCTGGAGAGGCATTTATATATTTTGCATTAATGGGGTATGAAATAAAAGAACAGTGAGATGCACGGGTGCTGGTGTAGAAGGAGCAGCTGTAAATGGACTGGGTGGCAAGTATGGCCTCTGGTAATAGAGAATGAACAAAAAGATGAAACGGGACAGTTTATAAGCAGCATTGAAGAAAACTGCCCAGCTAAAGAAAGTATAAAATTATGGCTGAAAAATGAGAGGAGAAAACAGAGGAATAAAGAAGAGCTATGTAGAACAAGGCACGGAAGGGAAGTAAGGTGGATCAGGCTTAAGGATTCACAAAATAGGATCAAGGAGGAGATAATATGAAGCTTGAGACTGAACGTGGGAGAAGGCAGAAAAGGCAGCATGCCCAGTGACAAGTGGTATAAAACATTTGTAATATAAACGGAAGGTTAAAGGAGGCAGTAGTGATGAGAAGAAATGGTAAGACAAATAAGAAAGGTAGGTGTAGAGGTAGTGATGGCAGGATTTTATAAAGAAATGTACATATTAAGAAGGATAAACATAATTCAGGGTAACTGCTGACAAGCAATGAGTAGATATGAAAGCCAAATTGTATAACATAGAGGAATAAGAGATTGTGCAGGGTAGAACACTCATCTAAATAGCAGACACAGAAGGTAAAGAGGTCTTATAGAAAGGGTACAGAAGGGATGTGGAAAACATCACATACATCATGCGGGAGGCAATCAGCACAGACATTGAGGAGGACTGGAACTGGGGGGAGTGGAGATGTTACAGATCAGAGGTGTAATGGAATGGGACAGGAAGCAAAGGAGAGGAGATCCACAATAGGGAGGGAGAGGAGGGTCTTGATGATTGAAGACCTGATCAGAAATGAAAATGGAAGACTTAGTAAAACGTAGGAGGAGGAGGTGAAAACAGTGATTACCAAGGGTGAGGGGTAGACATGTTATAGGGCATGTAGGCTTGAAAGATCTGTCAGAAGATATGGCTGAGGTCACAGCAGGCTGGGTCAGGGTGATGGCAGACAGATGCCTGGAAAGGTGGCTGGAAGAAACATTCTCAGACATGCTACCTGTACCAGCAGACAGCACACAGAGGGAAGACAGGATTAAGAATGCTAATGACTGGCTGTAGCAGTGGACAAGGATGAAACACATAAGACTGCTAGGGAAGATAAGGGGAGACCTGACACAGAGGTCAGATTGATGCAAAGGGAAGGCTCTGCCTTATTCCAGAAATGAAAACTGTTCTTTTTACTGCATTATAAAGATACATTTCAATGACTGCATCTTTAAACTATGAAGGTGGTGAGAATGGAAATGACAGAAACAGAAGACAGGCAGCTGACGGGATTTAAAAGAGATGCAGACCCTAACAGAGGAACAACCAAGGGTGACTCAGACCATGGCTGCTTATTCTTATTCTGTAGCTAAGAATTTGGTTAGGGAAAAGAGGAAGGTGTATGTTGTAATACAGGAGGGCAGAGTGCACACCGCTGGTGTCACACAGACATAGACCAATGACAAGAGGGAGTGAGAAGCAGAGGATTGTGGTATATTTTGTTCAGAAATGACACAAAAGAGGAAGACTGGGGTGTACTAGCAATGTACACAAAGGAGGCTATTAGATAGGAGTTCACAGAGGAAAGGAAGAACACCAATTAAGGAATGGAAAAAGAGTACAGCCAGATTTAAAAAAATAGGATATGTGCTGTGGTGCTTAAGGTATAAAAAGTGAAGGAGAGCTGTTTGATTGATGTAGGCTCAGTGTACTGTCCACCAGAAGTGGAGTGATGAGTGACTGTAGGAGAGAATAAAAGAGTGAAGTAGGTCGAAGAGAGTACTATTAATGGGTGATCTGAATCTTCCAGGAATTTACCAGGAGATTCTGAGCTCCAGGATACTGTGATCAGCAGCTGGTTGAGGTCTTGGATTATGAAGGTTTCTATCAACTGGTGCAATACTGTACACAGAAGGATGGAACTGGGACATGGTCCTAACTAATACAGTCAGTGTTATGAATGCCCATTCTGAGACACCATTAGCCAACAGTGACCATTACACTTTGTGGTTTAAACTAGATGTGAGGGTTAAAATAAAAAAAGGCAAAGACAGTTGAGTAGGATTTTGGAAAAGTGGCCTATACAATGTTGGAGAGGTAGTCAAGCATGAGTTGGGAGTTTGGGAACAAATCAATGGAGTCTGGGATAGAGTATTCAGTGACATGGAGACAGGTGTGAGGAAGAGACAAATAAGTGAACAATAGAAGAAGGTCAATGTGGTTACATAAGGCTTGTCATCTGGGAAAAGACAAGGCCTATAAAAGGTAGAAAGGAGAGGGTGTGTAGGTAAAGAAGCCTCAGTACAAGGAAGTCAATAAAATGTCAACAAAGACAGTAAGTACAACAAAGGCTAAAGCTGAAAGGGAAACGGCAGACGTATGTATGAAAGGTAGCAGAAGTTTAAATATCCAACAGAAAGAAGTAAGTGAGGTCATAATGGAATTGTATGGATCTGGGGTTAAGAGGCATAAACTTTGGAGAGATGCTATATAACAGAATCAAACTATAATATACACAATACTACACAATAAGGTAGTAGTGGATAGGGTGAAGCTGAGAAAGCACAGATTGGTGTGTTTGTGTCCCCTTTCTCTATATTAATTTCTTCTTGTAATGGTGATCTTAGCAAGTCAGATATGGAGTGTACATATAGGGTATGAAGGTCCAGATGGATGAATATTTGTTTCAATTTGTTTGCAGATGACAGCTTAGTATTTTTAAAGGATATGAAAAAGATTTTCCAGGTGTTTGAAATAATTAATATAGTATGGAAATAAGCTATGTTTGTAACATCACATGTTAAATCAGTAATATTGCCTTTCAGGGAAAATTAAAGATAAATGGGATTATCCTTAGGAGCTCAGAAGGCAAAATATTCAGGGTTTAAGATTTTTTCCTCACTGCAGGAAATAGCAGTTAAAGAATCCGAATAGAGTATGCAAAGGGAATTTGCTGGTAGGCAGCCTCTAGACGTCAAATATTGTTTGCTCATATTTGTATAAAACCATGCTACTTCAAAGACATTAGAAGATTTCATTGTAAAGCTTATATAATGCTAAACACACCTGTACTGATGTTTGACCTCTGTCTAGTGCAGATAAAGGTAATTTGAATATTATTTGTATACTATGTATTTGTATTTTAATAGTGTTCATATTCCTCTAACTATCTCATCAAACAAGTGACACAGACAGAAGTGCTTAACATATTATGAAAGCTCACAGTTATGTGAAGAAAATGCTGCTGGCAGTATACTGTTTACAGTATTACAATATTTACATTTATTGTGGTTATTGTGGCTTATAAAATTCAGTTTAAGACCTAGAATTGAATGAATGCAACCACTGTAAAGGTTACGCTGTGCTTGAATAGTTTTCTGTTTACAGTTTTCTAGTAACACTTATGATTCTAGAAATAAGAACATTTGAACTGTGAGGTAATTGTGAACTGTTAGGAGTACAAACTCAGAAATGCTCCATTGAAGGAAATGAATTAAGTATTGTAAGAATGTTAACTATATAAAGATTTTGAGTGGTTTGGCAGTCATTAGCGCTTTATTATGTGTTCAACACATGGCCGCCAAGAAATTCACCTTGACAGCGAACCTCATAAGGTGAATCTTCACATCCATATCGAGAACACATAATTCAAGATTCTGATCACTGACCTGCTCATAATTGTCTTTAGTTCTTGAAAATTTGTCTTTTTTGTCTATTACAAATTAATCAAAAGTAAGATAAAAAAATAATGTGCTGTTCTGGCTTTGGAAGCCAGTAAAGCAGTGGTAAAGTGGTTTATGTCCTTATGTATTCCCCGTCTAAGGGAAACTGATGTGACCAAAGTACTGTGGATAGTTAAGCAGACAGCAGGAAGAAATAAAAGTTGAAACAAAGCCATTTCTTGCCCAGCTGCTGCTATTTACTATTCAGCACTGTCTGCTTTTAGTGCAGACCCAACCTTAACAATGCATAGAGGATGCTTAACAATTGTTAAGCATCACTCTAAGTTTTGTTAAGGCTGAGTCTTGTGCTATAGCAGTGCTGAGCCGGAATGTAATTTAGCTGTTTTTTTGAGAGCAAACATGGTGTTATATGCTATACATTGTAATTGTTATATTGGGTATGGCTCTTATAGATTTCCCTATGAATCAGATATTCTGGGAATGCAAAGGGAGTGTGACTTTAAATGGAGAGAAGGCTACACTAGGGACAAGATAATGGATATTGATTAAGGAAGATAGCTGGTGGTTCCAAAACTTTGAAGATATGTAACAGAAAGTAATACAGCATAACTGCTAAGTGGGAGATGCGGGACAGATTTCGAGTGGGATGAGCAGTTAGAAATGTGGAGCTGCATTCTAAGGGAAATATAAGTGAAAACAGTAGTGAACAAATGTGGCACAGATGTGTAAAAGCAAATGTGTGGGGAACTGCGGGCCCATGAAGCTTGTAAGGGAATGACAAAGCGAATGGAATGATATGGTGGAAGGTTTAGGAGAAGCGAGGCATTATTGGAATAACAAGGGTTTGTTGGCCAAGCAGGGGAAGATGCTTAAAATGTCTGAGCAGATGAATGATGAGTTTAAGGGAGGGAAAAGGTAACTGCTGAAGTATGGCAAGGTAATGAGTACAGCTAGGCAGGTGAGTAACTGCAGGGAGAGATGGTAGGTAAAAGGTGTATGTTCTAGGAAAGATCGGCCATGGCTGAGACAAGCAAAGGAGAATTGTTTGGAAAGAAAATGTCAGGATAAGAAGTCAGTAGGATATAAATAGTTACAAGACATTTGAAAGAAAGAAAGGATATAAGGCAGGATGGTGAATCCTGGCAGGTAGTATCAGTGGAAAGCAGATACAGGATGTACAAAACCTCATTAATCCCAAAGGAAGAGAGGAACACGGAATGTGAATTATAATGGAAATATGGATACCGTGACAAACTGTTAACTAATATAAGGGGTATGTGACAGAGTGAAGGAGCTGTGTACATTGTCAGTGGAGTGCTGCGAGAAAAAATATGGAATAATATTTCATTTTACTTGGAGACCTTGTTTGTACTGATTGAAAAATATCAAAAGGTGACGAGGCTTAGTAAATAAAAATGTAATATATTTACCATAGTGATTGAAGTGGAAAATCATGTTGAGAGGGTAAGAAAACCTTCTGACATAAAGAGGGATGTAAAGAGGGAAAATGTAGGGTGGATAGGTAGCATAAGACAGCAGTTGGAAGGTCAAGTGGTCAATCTGCAAAGCGTGAGTGGAAAAGAAGACAAGTAAAGGGAAAGAAGCAGATCTAGGTAGAAATGAGAAGTCATTTGAAGAGACAATGGGAGTGTGAGAGAAATAGGATTTGAGAGTTAATGAAGAGAGTGACAAAAGAGAGAGCAAGATGGTGAAGAAATATTTATTTGCATTTGTTTAAATGTCCAACTGGTATAACCTTTTTTTTTCAATGGATCGGGGAGGAAAACTGCAAGAATAGTAAAGTACAAATTTAACTTCAAAATCCACACTGAGATTGATGGAAAATAGATTGAGTGGATTTTCATATCAAAAAGCAACTTGAAGAGATGCTTATATACAGGAAAATGTAATATACAAGTGGAAAGTCTGATGCATGTTTAATGTTATGGAACTTCTATAATTGCACACATATTGTATTATTTTGAATTATTCTGGAAAAAAATTTAAAGGTTTATAACACACACACACACACGCACACACACACACACACACACACACACACACACACACACACACACACACACACACACACACACACACACACATACATACACACATGTGCGCACACATAAAAATAGCTTAAAAAATAATACAAATTACATCAGACATTAAATTGAACAGAAAGGAACAATTCCTATTATATATACTCTTGAAGAAAAGAAAGTGGAATACATGAAGCAAACATTTAAATATCTCAAGGAATTAACAGATTAAAAGAGAATAGTATATGTCAGAAAAGATACACAAGAAGAGGTAAATATTTTGGTAATAGACTGATAAATGCTGAAGGTATATATGGAGAAGAATTTGTTTATAAAGAGGACAAGAAATGCATGGATGAGCCTTCCAAAGGCTAGGGTTAGGTCACAAGCATTAGGGGATTTTAGGAATGGTTAAAAAGGCCATAGTCAATTCTGCTTCCAGTCCATCATTTGTATCATGAGTACTTGTGACACAATCACTCAAGCTTAGATGTGTGACTGTCCAGTTACTCATACTTTTTTGTTTTGGAGACATATCACTGCATCCTAGAAAAAGAACCTGTCTCACTCCTTTTTCAGAAAGCTGTAAGTTCAAACCAGCTGTTAAGCAGACATGCATGATTAACATCTCCTTGTAGAAAGAATGACACAGGCTGTTTCACTGAGATGCAGTGATCTCGGGTCTATATTATGACATCAAAAGCTCAGGTCAGTGAACACCTATTCACTGACCAATATACAGCGAAATGTCATTTCTGCGAACAGCCACAACAGTGGATATTTTTCTAGGGGAAATATCACTTGGCCCAGCAGAAATGACACAGCATTGCAAACCTAACAAACGGGGGGGGGGGGCCCTCACTCCCCAATGTGGGGTGCTGTGTCCCCCCTACTAAATATACCAACTCTGAGATCACACCACAGTGAGGAAAAGGGCAAATCCACAATGATGGCCAAGTGATTTTTCCCCTAGGAAAAAAATTGCTGTAGTGGCTGTTTGCGGAACTGACATTTCACTGTTTATTGGTTGACGAACAGGTGTTCGCTGACCTGAGATTTCGATATCATAATATAGACCCGTGATGTTAGAGTGAGAATAATTATGAATGGAGGTGAAGGGAGGCTTGCTCCCACATGAAGGTGCAAAGGACCTTGTCCCCTGAAAAAAAGCATTGTCTAAAAATGTTACATTTGTTCTTAGTGATAACAAGTTTGAGTAGTTGCTGCACAAGTTTCCAAGTACCCAATACTGTACAATATGAACAATCATTAGCTCAGCATTTGTTTAAGCTCAGGTGACAGAAGCAGATGTAGGGAAAGCACCCAATTCTTGTATAGCTCGGGGGACTTTGACTATTTTATCTAGTATCTGTAACTTAAGTTATAGATTGACTATAGAAGAGTAGGATTGGCCAACTGGTGCTTATTTTCCATCATTCCCTACACCTCTGGGAAATTATTCTGGTCTTTTTGAAGACATAACATGGAATATGCAACTTGTTCTTCGCCAGTTATGCACATATGCTGGAGCAACTCCCAGTTTATTATGCTTTTTTATAAACATGGCATCTCAACCATGTCAGCTCCTTTTTCTCAGCACTAGAATATAGTTTCTATTCTAAGAAGTATACAAGCACTTATCATAGGTTAGAATTCAATACAATCTTATCTTCTGTCTTATGAAAAAATACACAAGGTAGCATCTATGTCTAATAAGCCAGTGTTAGCAGTTTCAGTACAATAAGGTGTAGCCAGGTATAGATGCATTAAATCTGCTAACCAAGAAACATAGATATAGTAAGGCAGCTAAGTAAAAAGAAAAGACAGCCACATCATTCATTTCTCTGAAGACCCTCAGCACACATTAAAAATAAATGTTGAATTCAGTAAAGATGGAACAGGTAACAAAAATGAATCGGTAACGTGCTGTGAACCAATATCATAAAAAAGCTTTTCTAGAGAACAATAAATGCAAGATTAATTGTAGGCCTCTGTTGTATTTCAATTTCTCTGAGGCTTTTCAGGAACCAAGGTCATTGTGCTCAGTTACATAGCAACAGAACATGAAAGTAAATTGAATGAGGGTTCTTCTATGGCCACAACATTAAGACGAACAGATTCTAAGGGAAAATGGTAATACATTCAAAAGTAAGTGACATGGCATGCAGCTATAGGATTATCATTTATTGTCCCTCTGAAGAATAGTGAAAACTGTTAATTCTGTTTCCAAGTTGTACACCATTGCAGAATTCCGTGTTCTGAAGACATATTGTGCCTAATGATTTTTGTTTATATGCTTGAGCAGTAATGAAGGACATGAAGAAAGTAAGTAAAATGATTTAGTGACTAATGATTGTCACACAAGGAAGACATGCATCTAAAGGCCATTTTAAAAGTCTAAAAGTCATCAATTAAAGTATATAGTTCTGTACTTCACACATACACACACACACACACACACACACACACACACACACACACACACACACACACACACACACACACACACACACACACACACACACACACACACAGACACACACGTATATAAAACGTCAACATGTTTGTGTGTGCTTGTGTGTATGTATGTATCTATGTCTATGTGTATGTGTATATATATATATATATATATATATATATATATATATATATATATATATATATGTATATATGTGTGTATATATTGGTTACCTTCACTTCCCCTAAAGCTCATTTGACTGAGACCAAATGACTGACACTTCATTTCCCCTAACGTTCACTTTCCCTGAAACTCATTAACCTGACAATTAGTACTGGCATTGTGTAGAGCACTGTAAGGCAAGTAAAAGGAATATCTCCTTTTCCCCACTGTAGTGTGACCCTGTAGTTAGAATATATAGTTGGGGGTGTGGGGGGGCACAGCCCCCCACACTGGGGGTGGGGTGGGGTGTAGCCCCCCACCTAGTTTGATTTTATATTTTCTGCTTTTGGTTTTATATTGTTCAGTAAATCCAAACTAGGTGGGGGGGCTATGCCCCCCACACCCCCCAACTATATATACTATCTCCAGGGTTGCACTACAGTGGGGAAAAGGACATATTCCATTTACTTGCTGTATAGTGCTCTACACACTGCCAGTACTAATTGTCAGGGAAATGAGTTTTAGGGGAAATGAACTTTAGGAGAAGTGAAGTGCCAATCATTTAGTCTTAGTGACATGAATGTCAGTCAAATGAGCTTTAGGGGAAGTGTAGGTAACTATATATATATATATATATATATATATATATATATATATATATATATACACATATGCAACCTTTTCATGAGAAAAGCAATTCCATAGCAAAAAACTGCTAAACAGTGGCTATGTTTCTTTACATTCAATTCATTATACTGTTTTAAATCCCTTATTTTCTATTATAAGTAGGTTATGCCTGATAAAGGGCCCCACTGGCCATGTTCACCAGATGACAAATAAATACATAAATAAACAGATAAATGAATAAGTAAGCTAAATTTATGTCATGCAGATATCACTGATGCCTATGCATATAAAGAACAGAAGCAGTGGTTCTGGAACATGAAAACAGTTCCATAAAGCATGCCTTTGGGGCACCTGGTTTTACTTCTTGTATAATCTGAAAAAACTGTCCTATGACATACAGAGTCTGAAGTTTGAGTCTCCCAGTAGTGACTGCCATCTTTTTAGAGTGATTATTTGGCCAATATAGGCCAGTGCCATTGAAAAAGTGCTTCAGGTTCCCCAGCTTGAGAAGTGCATTATGTAATGACTCTTCTGTCTTGGCCGCTACAGTGGGTCCCCCTGTTGCCTCAATGCTGTACCTTTCGCATGCATACAAATACAACTGTGTTAGTTTGCTGACATATAATACCATGTACTTCTTGATATCAAGAATGCAACCGTCAAATGGAAATACTGATGCAATCTTAATTTGCTTTTAGGGCATTACCGTTATGCCCCAGTGATGCTCCAGTGTTGTTAGTATGTGATAGTGACTTAAATATGATTATACTGTTAAAACTGTTGTGTAGTTGCAGGGACCCACTGTAATGGAGACACTTTCTCAAACTTTGGGTAATTGTGAGCAGTACCAGTAGAATCTTTTCTTTAGTGTTTTAATTCCAAGAACTCTAACCCAAGCCTGTAATTGTGTTACCATGTCTTCAGTGAACATTGAGTGTTTTATATATTTTCTTCTTACACCAGTACTAACCCAAGACCTTTCTTATGATTTGATATCAATTCCTTCTTTAGTTTTAGTATTTAAACCAAACTGATAATTGCGTGTTTTGTGTGTGTGTGTGTGTGTGTGTGTGTGTGTGTGTGTGTGTGTGTGTGTGTGTGTGTGTGTGTGTGTGTGTGTGTGTGTGTGTGTGTGTGTGTGTGTGTGTGTGTATATGCGTGCATGTCAATACAATTAACTGTTCATCTCTGTAGATATGCTGTTGTTCTTGTGGTAGAAACAGATACATATATATCGGCATTATAGTTGTAACAATATGGATGTATACCAGTATTAACATTTGTGTCTGTTTTTCTGTCTTTGCAGATTTAGAGATATCAGAACTCTAAAGTGATTTTGTGCCGAGCAGTATACCTTTTGTTATTTGCATTTCATCACCATGTAGTGGTGACCATAATCTTCTAAAATCAAATGTATTTTGTGTTCTGTTAGTCTCTTTTTACCATAAATGTTTGCTTTTAGATGCTTTTACTATAGTTCAACCTGGATAATAACAACTCACAGAGCAAGAAGGAAAAAAAAGATAGCATTGTTAAAGACTAGCAGAAGAGAAATGCCAAAGGAAGCCGCCAGAAAACTACAGAATCTAAAATTTGCCAGTGTTTTTGAGAAGCGTGCTATTTATGAAATAAAAAGAAATACAGTAACTTTTTAAAGTGCCAGTGTTCTCCTCTCTGACCTCTGTATTACCAAAATGTAGTACTTTAACTCTACCTCCTTCTGTATCTATGCTGGTGTCCTCTGATCCTCTGAGGCCATGCTGGGTCCAGAAGGTTTAAGGTGGGATGATCTCAGTGTTTTACCATTTATTTATCAGCCTAGGTCTTCCTTTCCTCCATCTAATTTAGTATCTGAATTGGGTCATCCGTCCTTTGACTGGAAGTCTTTTGTTAGGAATTATACTAATAATGCAAGAAAATAATTTGAAAGATAAAGAACTTTGCATTGTACTTCTGTGGACTAGTGTCATTCCACTGACAGAGTTCTGAGATGGGAACCACCAGAGATACTAGTGAAGGTTGAGCGGGAAAGAGACAAAGGGCAAGAACGTCGCTTCTTAGCTCATGTTTCGATAATTAAGATTTATACACGGCATGTTCAGTCTCCTTTATCTCAAAATTTGGATAGGTTACATTCTTAGTCCTTAAGGTGTCTACAAAAGTCATTTCCTTTAGAGATACCTAATATTTCATGGGTGAATTGTTACACTGGTTTACCGGAAGCCTCTCTTTACCTAAAACAAACTATAGGGAAATGACAAAGCACCCTGAAGAAAGTGAACAGTCTGCTCATTTTTAGAAACTTCTAAGGATATTTTAAAAAGCTAACAGGGATCTGAAACACAGCCTGCTGTCTCTAAGAAGGCCAAAAGATGTACAAAACATCTTTAGACTGATAGAGATTCATGCGGCATACATAAATCTAACACAGTTATTTCCTTATCTACATTTAGAGAAAGTGGGAGAGTATTCCCCCCTGACAGTTTTACCCTTTGATAAGGACTTACAGTTACTAATTAATTATAATTAATTCTCTATTCTCAGTATGCTACAGGAAAATCATCTTAATTTAAACACCACATCTCTTTCTACTTTGGTGTGACTTGCAACTACTAAGCTCTCACTTCTTTGGATTCTGATTCTGCAGGGTCTTAATTCTATGATGCCCACAGACAGTACCATAACTATGGTCGGGTGAAGGGGATCGCTGTCAAGCTGTCAGGTGCTGCATTTGGCAATGGTTATTATGCACAAGTGCAGAACTGCCAATCAGTTATGTAGCTGGAAGAATATTGTGGCTTCTGAAATGAAAGCTTATACCAGCTATTGACTCCTGTGAGGAATTTGTTTCTGTGGTATGAAACGTTTCAAGGTATTAGCAAGCAGATTAATACAGTTATACCATGAAATACCTTTTTTCTTTTCAACTTTGAGAACAGATCTTTTTTGCACTGAACATTTAAGTTGAAGGATGTCACTCAGGAGAACTGCCTAAGGTGTTAGATAAGCTACTTACAGCACTGCATAGGTTTTTTTTTTTGTATAATCCAAATACTTTGTGAAAATATGCTAACTTTTCCTTGAGGTAGCTGCTGGGAGGATGTTTTGCAAATATTAGCCTCGCTCTTAATAGAACTACACTTGATTCACTTTATTTGAAGACCATTGATGCTATAATGTTAAAATTGTTTTCGGTCTCTCCTGCATTAGCTGTCAATGTTGTCCTCCTTTAACATTCTAAGTTATATATACATAACATCAGCCTTTTAAGTCACCAAGGTGTGGGCACTAACCTGATTCCAGTAGATTGTTTATGTCTGAAACACTGGCTGGCCATTCTTGCTCTGTTTCTTCTCACTACAGTTGCTTCTACCTTACCCAATACTTCCTACCTTCTTTGCATTTCTCTTATTCCATTTCAGCTTTACTACCAGCTTCGACAATCCAACAACAATTCTCATTCTCCTTATTAAATCAAGTACAGCACGCCACATTATTTAACTATCCCATTAATAGCAGCCTCTACCTCATTTATTTCACTGTCCCTGTTGTACTGCCCCCCCCCATTCCCACCACTTAATAATATTCAGTCTCACATGGTCATTCTTTAGTCCTCCATGGTGTTTTCCATTCCCACTACTTGATTGTTAGTAATCAAAGGCCTTCCCTTTCTTGTACTTTTATACGATTACTTGAAAGTTTTCATTTTCACTCCTGGTTCCCTTCTCAGTACAAACATTCAACATTTCCTTCAGATGAACTCATATTAAGTCCCATCTGCACTTAACCCCTTAGTCTGTATTATAATAGCAATAAAGTATTAGGCTAACTTTGGCTTTAAAGACATAAGGGGACTTGCAGCCAATTTATCACTAAACACAGTAATCCTTTATTATTAGACTGTAGAAAAATGAGCAACATTCACTCCAGTATGATGACAAAAAAACACAATCTAGTTACAAATATTATTTATACATTATTGTATAACATGTAACTTTTACTAAGTTTCTTCTCCTTTTTTTAGCTGACCAGCTGTCATTTCTCACTTCTCAAAGCATGGGACTATTTATTACCTGTGCATTCCCCCTCTTGCACTGAATCTAAAGATAGCTAATAGTTCAACAATAAAGCCACAACATATCCAAGTGTTATAACATTGACCTGTTCTTGATAAAATATCTTCCAACAAAACAACTTACTTCTACAGATAAACAAACCAGACATCTCCATATCTTACAATTAAACAAATCAGATATATTCATGTCTGATTGCAAATTTCTAACAGAGACAGAATGACCACAACACTTTCTTACTAACAAAATAAATAAATAAATAAAAATCAAGGGCCTAAATCATAAAAACAATGCAGACTGTCTCAGGGCCTCTTCTTGATGTCATACAGGCCACTGAGATGTGAACTCTGCCTCATGTAAAGAGGCTCAGCAGAGCCTGTTTTGTCAGACCTATTACACGTTTGGAAGTCCAGTGGTATCAGAAGCATGAACTCAAGTGATCTCAATCTCTTTTGCAAGATTAACAGAATATGTTGGAGGGAAAGATATGTATCAGAGGGAATACCACGTTTATGGAACTGGCTTCCATTCGCTTGAAGCAGAGAACTTCCCTTACTCTATTCAAGTGTAACTGGTATGAATGGATGGGTAACTGCAAATTCATCTCTGATTTAGCAGCAGTGGCCTTCACACATATGGGAAACATGCAAGTACTCAGCATACACTTATGTGACCCATCTTTGGATATTCATATTACAAAATATGAGGGCTAATACGTATCATGGGAATACAGGGCTAGGCTTCTTATGATCCACACAGATGGATCAGTTAGTACTATGAATGTATAATCTCCAGCATAAATATAAACAAAAATTACTTCTAAAATGCAAACACATTCACTCTGACCCAGGAATTGCCATGGACAATACTGTCTTGAACAATCCTGGAACAGCTCTGCTGGACTAAAACTATGTCATATAAATGCCTGTAGTATTCAAAACAAAATGACAGACCTGTATAGCTAGGTATCTTTCAACATATATAAAATATTTGTGGTAACAGAAAAGAAATGGATTAAAATCATGCACAAAAGATGAAGAAATACTGCCTGCTTGATATGACATAATCTGTAATGATCACACTAGTAAAAATGCTGGTGGAATAACCATTGTGTGTTCAGAAATGTTTAACCCAATCATTCACCCCCTCACAAATATCAAACATCAGTAATTTTCAAATCCTAGCAGGTACATTTAATAACCCACACAATTCTTTAGGTATATCAGTGCTGTATATACTACCTAGTACAGACAAGCTGGCCTCTGAGGTCATATTGTCTCAGATAACTACAACTATATCTATTGAAATGATATTCCTAGGTGACCTTAATATTGCTTGGCCTAAGAGTATTCATAACATTAACCACTAAAAAACAGGAAGTCTAAGGGAGAAGAGTGATGTTTGAGGTTCGCTCTTCTCTGGGAGTTTCGGTCTTTTTTTCCAGCACGTTGGCACTTGGCATTTTGTGTGCTGACATTTCATTAGGGACTGCCTTATCACTAGCCAATTATTAAATTGGATACACCCCATAGAGAACTGCGTTCAGTGAACTAACTCCTAGTGTTTAATCAGAAATCTACAAATCCTAATATTACTGTTTTTACTGTGCACGTGTTGCTAAACTGGAATTTGATTCTGCAAGATATCACAAATATCTCATCCCATCTACAATTTTAAATCTGAGTTAAAACATATCCATCAATGAAATTGTTCTGCCTGGCAACAACCCCATTACTAAGCCCATGTTTTATTTGAAATCTCATTGTACCTACAATTTAAATTCTCAGCAAAAATACACTTGTCAAAAAGTTCTGCTGTTTACCAACCCCATTATTATGTCCCCTCCTTAGGTAGTTAGACCAAACTTATAAAAACATCATACTTTTTTCTTTTTCTTACAAGTCTCCAGTGAATTGTAATTGTTATGATAAAATACACATATGCCTTATTTATGGCCTGTGTACTAAAACTAAAATATGTCTATATACATACACTGTAAAATAATGCTGAGTGTTCTATAGATGTGACTGGCCTTACATGTTGTAAGTACTACATCTTGCATTTAACATGGTGATCACCTATTAACACTTCTTCTTCTTCTTTTGGGTGTTCCCATTAGGGGATGCCACAGCAGATCAACTGTTTCCATTTCTTCCTGTCCTCTGCATCTTGCTCTGTCACACCAACCGCCTGCATGTCTTCTCTAACCACATCCATAAACCTTATCTTAGGCCTTCCTCTTTTCCTGTTACCTGGCAGCTTCATCCTTAGCATCTTTTTCCCAATATACTCTGCATCCCTCCTCAGCACATGTCCAAACCAACATAATCTTGCCTCTCTGGCTTTGTCTCCAAACCTTCCAACCTGGCCTGACCCTCTAATATACTTATTCCTAATCCTGTCCATCCTCGTCACACCCAGTGCAAATCTTAACATCTTCAACTCTGCCACGTCTGACTCCTGCCTTTTTGTCACTGCCACTGTCTCCAACCCGTTTAACATAGCTGGTCTCACTACCCTCTGGTAGACCTTCCCTTTCACTCTTACTGGTACTCGTCTGTCACAAATCACTCCTGACACTCTTCTCCACCCACTCCATCCTGCCTGTACTCTCTTCTTCACCTCTCTTCCACACTCACCATTACTCTGAACTGTTGATCCCAAGTACTTAAACTGATTCACCTTTACCACCTCTACTCCCTGCATCCTCACCATTCATCTGTCCTCCCTCTCATTCACACACATATATTCTGTCTTAGTCCTGCTGACCTTCATTCCTCTTCTCTCTAGAGCATATCTCCACCTCTCCAGGGTCTCCTCCACCTGTTCCCTACTCTCACTACAGATCACAATGTCATCTGCAAACATCATAGTCCATGGGGACTCCTGTCTGATCTTGTTTGTCAACCTGTCCATCACCATTGCAAATAAGAAAGGGCTCAGAGCTGTTCCTTGATGTAATCCCACCTCCACCTTAAACGCATCCGTCACTCCCACCGCAGACCTCACCGCTGTCACACTACCCTCGTACATATCCTGTACCACTCTTACATACTTCTCTGACACTCCCGACTTCCTCATACAATACCACAACTCCTCTCTAGGCACCCTGTCATATGCTTTCTCTAAATCCACAAAGACACATTGCAACTCCTTCTGATCTTCTCTGTACTTCTCCATCAACACTCTCAGAGCAAACATCACATCTGTAGTGCTCTTCCCTGGCATGAAACCATACTGCTGATCACTAATCATCACCTCCCTTCTTAACCTAGCTTCCACTACTCTTTCCCATAACTTCATGCTGTGACTGATCAGTTTAATCCCTCTGTAGTTACTACAGCTCTGTACATCACCCTTATTCTTAAAAATCGGTGCCAAAACACTTTTTCTCCATTCCTCAGGCATCCTCTCACTTTCCAAGATTTCATTAAACAATCTAGTTAAAAACTCCACTGCCATTTCACCTAAACACCTCCATGCTTCCACAGGTATGTCATCTGGACCAACAGCCTTTCCATTCTTCATCCTCTTTATAGCTGTCCTTACTTCCTCCTTGCTAATCCACTGCACTTTATGATTCACTATCCGCACATCATCTAACCTTCTCTCCTTCTCATTCTCTTCATTCATCAACCCCTCAAAGTACTCTTTCCATCTGCTCAACACAATCTCCTCACTTGTGAGTACATTTCCCTCATTATCCTTTATCACCCTCACCTGCTGCACATCTTTACTAGCTCGGTCCCTCTGTCTAGCCATTCGGTACGGGTCCTTTTCTCCCTCCTTAGTGTCCAACCTTTTATACAACTCTTCATATGCCTTATCCTTAGCCTTCGCTCCTCTCTCTTTGCCATGCACCTCATCTCCTTATACTCTTGTCTACTTTCTTCATCTCTTTGACAATCCCACTTCTTCTTTGCCAACCTCTTTCTCTATATACTCTCCTGTACTTCTTCATTCCACCACCCGGTCTCCTTGTCCTCCTTCCTCTTTCCAGATGTCACACCAAGCACCCTTCTAGCCATCTTTCTTACTAGCTCTGCTGTAGTTACCCAGCTATTTGGTAACTCTTCACTGCCACCCAGTGCCTGTCTTAACTCTTCCCTGAACATCACCTCACAATTACCCTTTTTTCAATTTCCACCATTTGATCCTTGGTGCTGCCTTCACACTCATCCTCCTCTTCTTGATCACCAATGTCATCCTACAAACTACCATCCTATACTGCCTAACTACACTTTCCCCTGCCACCACTTTACAGTCTCCAATCTGCTTCAGATTGGCCCTTTTACATAAGATGTAATCCACCTGTGGGCCTCTTTCTCCACTCTTGTATGTCACCGTATGCTCCTCTCTCTTGTTAAAATACATATTCATCACAGCCATGTCCATCCTTTTCACAAAATCCACTACCATCTGACCTTCTGCATTCCTTTGCTTAACACCATACCTACCCATCACTTCCTCATCCCCTCTGTTCCCTTCACCAACATGCCCATTGAAATCTGCTCCAATCACCAGTCTCTCACCCTTGGGTACAGTCATCACCACTGCATACAACTCAGTCCAAAATTTTTCTTTCTCATCCATTGCACACCCAACTTGTGGAGCATATGCACTAACAACATTCATCATTACATCATCAATTTCCAGCTTCATAAACATCACTCTGTCCGACACTCTTTTCACCTCCAAAACACTCTTAGCATACTGTTCCTTCAGGATAATGCCTACGCCACTTCTCCTCCCATCCACAGCATGATAAAACAATTTGAAACCGCCTCCGATACACCTAGCCTTGCTCCCCTTCCATCTGGTCTCTTGCACACACAATATACCAACTGTCCTTTGGTTCATCATATCAGCTAGCTCCCTCCCTATACCAGTCATGCTGCCAACATTCAAAGTTCCGACCCTCACTACCACAGTCCTAGCCTTTACCTGCCTTCAGACATGCCTTCCGCCTCTTCTCCTCCTTCGGCCAACAGTATTAACACTAAAGTATATACATTTTATGCTGTATACTTTGCTATTAAATCAAGTTAACTTCCTGTGCAAATGTAGGTAAATGTTGTGCTTTTCTTCCCAGGTCTTCAACATAAAGGGGCTTTATATAGGTGGGATTTCAAAGCAATCATAAGCAAATATAAAAGAAAGAAATAATGGCAAATAAGTGTACACATCAGGTGGATTATATGTTAAAGCAGTTATTTATTCGTTTATTTAAGAATTTAACCCAAATGTTGTGTTATGAAGTGCTAATTTGATCCAGACTCATGTAAACTTAACAGTTTATTCCTAATGGGAATATTACTAGTAAAACAGGATAGTTAGTGGGTACACTAGGTAGGAATGGAGTTTATGCACTGAAATATGCTTATGGTGCTACATTGTGGCTGTCATGTCTAGAACTGAATCAAATAGTGAAGATGTTAGAGGCAATCTGATGTATGCTTCTGCAACTCAAGGTTTTGTATATGGCCAGGAGATGATATTATTGAGCTTAAAAAGAAGGGCAGGACCAAGTCATTTTTAAATGTACCTCCTCTTCTTCAATACCATTGGACACATATTATAAGAAAAGAAAGCACTTTATACAAAATGCCTTTCTTCTCAGAATTTCTGCTGACAAAGCAGTTCAAGGAGAGTGCTGCTGGGTCATCGATGTGATGGCTGCCTAGAGTTCCTGGCTATATTTTAAAAGTTTAATTTTGGATCAGTGGTATAATATGTCTGATAATGTGCTGCTGGGTAGTCAGTTGGTACTATTTTTTTTTCAGTTCTGAGTTGCTAAAGAAAGGAAGGAAGGATGTATTAAAAGTTAGATCAAATCATGAGTAAACTAGCTAACTTACTACAGGCATTGAGATTATATGGCACAAACTGAGAATAATGCAAAAAAAAAAAAAAAAAACAAAACAAAAGAAGAATGGCTTAATAAAGTCTACTAACCAGTGGCAAAATCAGAAAATGATGCAATTTACAGATATGTTAAACAGAAAAGGATATGTAGGGACTAGACTTAGGTGATAAAACTCCTAAGTAGTAAGGTTCTTCAAAAGTCTGAAGGGCAGTGTCCTCTCCACTATATAGAACAGATAAAAGCCTTTATAATAGAGGACTTATCACACTTAAACTGTCAGAATTCAGCTGTGAACTGCTGTTGACAAGCTGCTTCCTGTACCTAAGGTGCATAGTTTGACTCCTTCCACCTCTGTGCAAGTCACTTAACCAGGTTACTCCTGAAAAGGTACAGTGGGCATATGTTGATGACATTTAGTACACAGCAAAGTGTGCAGCTTGACCAAGAATCTGGAAGATGAGGAAAGAGGGGACTACTGGCCACATTCATTATCCATCCATGATCATGCACCAAGGTCTGCACATGAAGATTTCTACAAATGTTATGCAGTCCAGACTTTCTGGTTGTCTACAGAGGAGCAAGAGAGAACTGATATCATGAGCATTCAGTCTCTGCTGCAAGCATAACCCTCTAGTACAATGTCAGCTGTAGCAAAGAACTACTAGATTTCAGATACTAAAAATACAGAAGGAGTTGGAGAATGTTGCAGAGCACGAGCTCAGGAGTTTGTCGACAGTGGTGCTTGTCTTAGAGGAGATGTGAGCTATGACTCCTTTAAATAATAGCAGGTAGTGCTGGAAGATTTTGGAAATGCTAGACTTGCTTGATGACGTCTGAGGAGATGGAAGTAGGGCTGAATGTGCTCCCAGAAGATCAGCACAAGTAGATAAACTGGACATATCAGGCCTAAGAGGACCACACATAGCTCCCAACTGTCCAGATTTTTGCCTCATGTTTTTGGTCTATTCCTCATAAGATTTGTGGTTTTATGGTGAATCACCGAGGACTGAAGTCACTAAATAGTGACAGATTTGAGTTTCAGACTTGATATCTTTCAGAGAATGCATGGTAACACAAATCCTGTTATTCTAGCAACTTTCTAATTTTATAAGAACAATATTTAAAACCTTTTCCTATTTTTAAGCCTTTGTTCCCCCATTATTTTAGGTTTTGTCCAGATTTCTTGCACTAAGAGGTTGAGAGGTATGGGACCACAAGTCTAAGCTTACCAACACTGTTACATGTTGGCTCAGGAAACAGGTAATGTAAAGTGATGTGAGGGAGAAAACACACCAGTCAAGCAGATCAATTCTTGTATTTGTTTGTTCCATTAGCTCTGTGCTGCTGTGTTGATGGTCTCTGGGAAAAGCAATTATGCACTCACATTGTGCAGACTCATTTAACAGGTGCACATGAGTTATAGTCAAGAGAGAAGGTGTAAGAAGGCAAAAGCCTAAGCTAGTAAGTGTTGAAATTTGCCACTGACCAGTGGAGTGACTGAAGGATATTCTGATATGGACAGTTTGTAAAGGGGTATATGTCAAAATAATGTATAACTTATATTCATGAGTTGGCATGAGGGTGGGGAGATGGTACGTGACCTTTGGAAATTTCTAAACCCACAGTGAACATTGTACAGTTTGTGTATTTCATATTTTCGATTGATTCTGCATCTCATTACTGCATCTAATGCAGTTGTGTATGTGCTATGTTTGTGTATGAAATTGAGGGTGTATGCTTAGATTGGGGTAGCTGCACAAATTAATTAAACTGTATTAGGGAACTGCTGTTTTAGTTTCAGTCTCTGTTATACAGCTCTGTGTGCTGCACAACTGAGAGATGGGCACAGAGGGTTATATTTATGAATAAGAGTGAGAATTTGTTATCTGACTGCAGGCTGTTTAATGGGAATGAGGATTTATTTCATGACACAAAGGATGTTGTGGGTATGCATGTAGGTGGGACAGTATCTTCTGTAAAGATGTATACATTATTTTTATATAGCGAGTTAGACTGAATATTTGCTGTTACTTTGCATTCTATTTCTAGAAGGGTATTTTATAGAAAGAACATTAATTATGTGGCCAAAGGGGATGAGCTAGGAACAGACAGAGGACGAATGGAAGACTTTGCCTGGAAAAACAGGTTGCAGTCATATACTCTATGCATGAGACTATTCATTCTTAATGCAGGGTGGGCCTCTCCTGCACCATATGAGGGAGGCCCATTGGAAGGATCCATCATACAGGCATTCATGGAGGAGTCTCTGCCTCTTCCTGTGTCCAAACATCTGCTAGATACTGAGGCAAGGGGTCCTCATCTGAATGATCTAAGAGTTGAGCTCATAACCCCACTAGGCCGGGGACATCTGTGCTTCAGGGGAGACTTTAATTATCTGCATGCCAGGGAACTACACAGCACCATTCTCTTCTACACAGTCCACTTCATTCCGGACACAAGCTACTACCCTTAAGTGGCTGATGTGACCACCACATCACAGAGGCATGCCCTAAGCTCTATAACCTACCATCACCAACTTGGAATTATCAAGCATGTACCTACTGGTCTACAGCCACTTGCAAAATGAAAGCCCCTACTTACATAGCTGTAACTGGCCAACTGCACATCCCCTCACCCTCTCCTCAGGATGGCCAAATTAGCCTATGCCCAACGCTCATCTAGTTCTTAAAGTATCTCAGCTGCAATTTAAATTCAGGTAATCTGAGTCATAGCCAGGACTTTATCTGTCTGTGCAATTTAACGAAAATAAATATTTTTTCTCTCCTTAGATTACTGTTACTTAACAATTAGTGCAGACCAATTAATTGTATGCCATCATTCACATTTTAAACTTCTTTTGTTTAACAAGTTGCTAAGCTGTATTTTAACTGCCAGCCTCATATTTTCATCGTTCTTTGCTTTCGTTCTTAAATGTGAATGGCACCATACAAAAATGTGAGTTGCACTCATTGCTAAGTGAAAGTAAACTAATGAGAGAAAAGTGGGAAGAGGTTACTGATGCAGGAAATAATGCAAAGGTTGTTTCTCAGTTTAGTCTATTATGTGAGCTTAATCAAAAGTAACTGAGATGCACACTTATCCAACAGAGACATTACATCAGCAGCTTCCATGCATACATATTTCAATTATAAAAGAAGTAAGAATTTAAAAGAAATTTTAAAAAATACACCGAAGCGGTGCAGTTACATTACAGGCACTTTCCTATGTGAGAGTTGAACAACCTACAACAGTATTAGGGCAATTCTGCTATTGCAATTGAGAAGTTTTATTTTAATGATTTTACAACTTGTGGAAGTGCGTGTTTAGTTTATACAGCCTTATGTGTATGGTATGATTTACACAGGAAAAAAATGAAATCTGTTTACATACATGCATTTGGCAATATCTGTTAAATATTAGAAGAAAAACATACATAAATGCATTCCTTAACTATGTAGCTGAGGCTGGGACTAATGCAGTATTTAAATGTCAGATTTTGCATTATGTTTCTGTATATGTTTGGAGGAGGGGGAATTATAAAATAAGTTATTGTTAGCAAAGGACAGATGGCAGCTGTGCTTAAATTGTGTCTGCTGTTGGAATAGACAACAACATTTTCACTGTACCTTCCGTAACTAGAAAATATATTTAAATAAAGCAGATTTAAGAATGTTTACATGTATTTTAGTATATTACCTGACAAAGGAATACTGTATCTTTGCTACAATTGATTTATGGATGTCATGCGACTTCTTCTTTCAGCTTTTCCTGGTTAGGGGTCACCATAGTGGATCATCTGTCTGCTCATGATTGGCAGTGGACTTTTACACTGTTGAGTTGCCAGCATAGCGCCCAACCTTACACAGAAGGCACACACATGCATGCACTCACACCTAGGGCCAACTTAGAGTGTCCAATCCACCTACAGCATATCTTTGGGATGTGGGAGGAAACCAGAGCACCCAGAGGAAACCCACATGACCACAAGGAGGACATGCAGACTCCACACAGAAGGTCACCAGCCAAGGATCGAACCGGAGAACCTCTTGCTGTGAGGTGGCAATGCTAACTGCTGCACCACCGCGGCCACCCATGTGGATGTCATGTGACTGTTACTATGGTATTTAGATTCTTAAGTAAGTTAAGTCAATATGCCGAGGAAGGATGAGTTCTTAACATAGTCTGAAAGCTAATAGTTTGATGTTTTTTATTGTTTTGTCAAATAATACAGACATCATTATGTGTATTTTAATAATGTTTAATGTAATAAACATTGTCTAAAACTATATTTAATTTCTTGGGGCAATTTTAATTCTGAGATTGCTTGTTTATGGATGTTTTGAAAAAGGTTTTCTGTCTTAGACTTCATATTTTATGTGTGTTGGTTGTTTCTTCATTTTGAAGAAGTACAAGGGCTGTATATAGAATCTGACTAGAAGTGATACAAAGGGATGAAAACAAGGGGAATAAATGAAGAAAAGAACATTGTATATTGATTGTAATTAGAAATGACAACAGGAAAGTCGAAAACAAGGGGACGCTGTGGCCGAACTGTTCTAGGGTTCTGAGGGATAGTACAGAGCTTGATGGCATTTAAAGCTAGAGAAAGGAGGCAGGATGATGGTTTTGTGAATCCACGACATAAATGTAAATGCTACTATTATCATGTTTTGCAAATTGGTTTGAATATATGGAGGTTGGACAGACTAAAAAATGGGGATGGAATGGATAGATGAGACAAAAATAACGACTTTCATTATGCCAGGAACCATTGTTGGCTCCAAGATATGACTATGGACTGTATAGCCCAAGGATTTCTTGTAATTTCCAGCTTAGGTGGGAGGAAAGAATGGAGCAAGGTGTAGAGAAGACATTTACTGAGCAGAGATAAGAAAGGGAGAACATGGTGTTTGTATCATGGCATAGGAATGACATATGCCACACAATAAACAGGAAGAAGATATTATGTTGGCTCGGTAGTGAAGGAAGAGATGTAAAGTTAAGTGAAAGAGAAGTACTAAAAATGTGACTAAAATAGTAAGTTTTAGTACAGCTAAGGGAAGGAGAATGAAAAGCATTTTAATTATGTTGCTGAAAGTTCTCTCAATAAAAGTTAAGTGTGTCAAGGAAGATGGAGCAGGGAGGTAGATTACTGGAGGAGTTGAAATAAGAGACAGGACTTGGAAAGTTGACTGTGTCTATGGGTAAAACAGTGATGATCCAGAATTCTTCAGTAGGTACCAAGAACAACGGGAAGAGGGAATACTGCAAGGGTGAGTGGAAATATTTATTGGGAGAGTTTAATATCACTATGATCTGATGTTGTCAGGCAAAAAAAACATGTATAGGCTAGTGATATTTGAAGGAGAGAACATCCACAACAAAGGAATACTCCCTTTTGAAGAAATGAGGTAGTACAGTAGAATATGCTGGACAAATTTTAGTAGGAGAAATAATGTTACTTAAATCAAGTTTACATAAATAAGGGACTGAACTGATTATTATCATATTGAAATGGTAATTAAATATTCTCCAGGATTTTTTGGGAAAATAGTGGAAAGAGAGGTTGTGGTAGACAGAAGGAAAGGAAGGCAGAATCTGTGAAGAAACTTTTGTAGATCCCAGCAGAGCATGTGAGAAACTACATACTTGGCAGGATACTATAAAATGTACCTGAAATGGCAGACTTGTGACACAGGAAGATTTTTTGAGAAAATAAAAGTGAACTGCAGTTAAAGCAGGGTAGCCTAGAGAAGTTCTAATCAATACATTAGGAGATTTTGCTCTGGAGGGAGATAGAAGTTGTAGGGAAGGATATTCAAATTATGAAGAAGAGGATAACATAACTGGGAATTGTGCAGTTAGAAAGAGTTTCTTTGAAGGAATGATTTTAGGTGAGTCCAGGCCAAAAGATATTGACAGGTTACAGTCATAGAATCTGAAGGAGAAGAGAAAGGAAGGTCTAATAACAGAAATCAAAGATACGTCTGATATAATAGCATATGATAATGTGATAATTAGGAAAAATGATGGAAGAGTTCCTCATGAAGGTTTACCAGTCATGGGGTGGTTTGAATATGGTTGAGCATGGGTGAGATAGGGGAAAAGTTGACATGGAAGGAAATTAAGTTGAACTGGGCACAGTATCCTTTACTGAGATATATTTAGAGAAAGTGAAAGAGGCTAAAAAAATATAAAATGAAACCCCTATTGATGATGGTTTCTATAGCGATTTTTATAAGATGGCCCAGGAAATAATTTTAAAAACATTATGTCAGATATTTAATACAGGCAGAATAATAAGTTACATTCCAGAATCATTTACAAAAGCAAGGCTTGTACTGGAACTGAAACCAACCCAAGATAAAGAGGATCCAGGGGATACTCACTCATCTCTTTAATAACTACTGATTTAACGTGCTCACCACTGGGTTGGTGGATAAAATTCCAGAACAGAGTTATGCTTTTTCAAAGGCTGTACAGCAAAAGAAAGATGGCAGCAGTGGGATGTTTTATATAAGATCAGACCAAAGGGTGGGATAATATGGATGTAATTATTCTTGATGGAAGAAAGGCATTTGATTTAGTAGAATGGGCATTTTTATTTAGATTTTTGAAAGAAGTGAGAATTAGGGTGAAAATCTGTGGCTGCATCAAAGTTTTATAACAGAACCCCCAAAATTAAGTTAGTCATAAATGGAGAATTGTCAGATCAGGTTGCATTAAAAGGGTGCACATGTCAAGGGGTGCCCCCTCTCACCTAGTTTATTTCTACTAGCAATAGGAATACTCATCCAGAAGGGTCAGGTAATCATTAGAAAATATTCAAGATAGATAGGAAGTTTCTAGACTTTTGCAGGTGATTGATTGCTTGCCACAGATATTTTTAATCACTATTTGGCCCAACTGCCAGCAGTCATTAGCCTCTTCCCAACCAATTAGCCAAATCATTCATCATCACTGGGGCAAGGGTTAACTGGGATGTGTTGCCATTTAGACACCCAGAAAGGGTAGTTTGAGGGTTTTTCTTCTTTAGACCCTACCACCCTGCTAAAGTTTGGCATGCAGGGTCTGAGATGGATATGCAATGGGCTTTCTGTTTTGGTCATCCCTCAGTTCCACAAGGGACATTGCAGCCTGCCTCCCTGCTCTCTCCCATCAAGCACTGAAAGTGGTTTTCCCCAAGTGCTCCCTGAATATCCACTACCCTCCCCATTCCTTGGGTGACACTAGTCGGCCGCAGCCCTTAATTTCTCTATCTCCCTGTCTGGTTCCACCAGTTCTAGGGCTGCTAATAGAATACCATTCAGTTGGTCACAGTATGAGCTCCATACCTATGCACCACCGAGTCAGGCATCATAACTGATAATTTAGATCTTCCTGGGATAAAGAATGTTTTTGAAAAATTTGGGGAGGAATAGGTGCTGCAATGCATGGGCTAAGATTGATCACTTATGAGTGGTCAAACTTAATTAGGCAAAAGGCAAAACATTTATTTGCAAAAAGGACAGGACAAAATATGTTGGGATTAATGTGATTGAATCATGAGAAAATGGGGTACACCTAAATGATGAAGTGTACTAGCACATAATGCAGCTTTTCCTAGTGGAACAGTAAGGCATACTCTGTTATGGGAAGAATTAGTATTCTGCAAAAGATGGTCTTGGCAAAGGCTTTATAGTGACTTAGACATCTCAATAAGTCTGCAAAGTAAATGGTTTTAAAATATACAGTCATGCTGTGACAGCTGCGCTGAGGGTAAAGGGCTGTGGAATGGGAAGAAGAAGAACCATAGAGAGGATTCCCAGCAATGAGGAGTTTGTGGAATACCTGACTTTCAGCTACATGCTTTATCTGCAGTAGCCTTAACATACTAAGAAAAGATTTTTCAGAAAGTGTGGAAGTAACAGAAGAGATGCCAACAGAGAATGTGAACGCAGATGGGGAAGGAAGCTACAAAGATGTAAAACATAAGATTCTTTGGCCTAAAGCAAGATCATCAGGGAGGTTTGGAAAAGGTGTAAAGTGATGGCTGACAGTATTGTACATCGAGATAAGGGGACACTGAAAGAAAGAATTGGTGGGTGTAGGGTGTTATGGGAAAAGTGGAGAATGTTTTCCTATCCTGGAAAGAATTTACTCATAAGTTTGATATACCTAAGGGAGACTACCTTAAATGTAAACAAAATAAGCTGTTACTCAAACTTTTCCTGTGGCACCAGGTGTAAGTGCAGTGAGCTCATGGTAAGAACACAGGCAAGCCAGGGTTCAAATCCAGCACGCTTCACTTTAGACTTCTCCTGTGGCACTTTGAACTAATACAGTACTCTCTAGGTTGTGCAACCTAAATAAATAGGAGGTTCAATACCCAATGTGGTGGAATTGTTTTTCTGTGTATGTGAGGTTATTTATAGTTAGGTGAGCATGTGCTCATTCAAACTATATTCTAGATACATTGTAAGGGTTAGTTTAGCATAATAGCTAAGGTCTGTACATAACAAGTACAAGGTACAGGCTTAAAATGACCTTTCAGGACAGTTAACCTAGTATTTACCAATGAACCTATGAAAAGTTGACTTATAAGAGAAGAGATCACAAGTTATCTTTATGAAAATAAGAATGAGATGGGGATGTTACTGTTTCACAGAATATAGGGAATAACCTAAGTACAGGGAAACTGAACTGGAGTTTAGACCATTGAAGATACGAGAAATCTGATGAAAGACCATGTGAAAAATGAATAGGAATGGAGAATGTGGCAAAAATTAGCATCCTGTTTCTCAAACTTATTAAGACCCGTAAAGCAAAATATAACAATCTTTTGGTTATGACTGGTGCTTAAGATAGCAACTGAGCATATGAAAGAGGCAATGACAAAAACCCAACTGGTTTGTTCAGAAAATAAAATCCAAGCATTTTTCTGTGAAAACCCACCTTGTTCAGCCTACTTTCAAAGACTAAGCTTAGCTTTCACCAAAGCTAAGCTGTTTAATATACATAGTATTAAGCTGTTTAGTACATAGTATTAAGCTGTTTAGTACACGGCGGAGAACGGAGAGTGACTTAAAAGGATTTCAGCTCATTATTTTATGCCAAGAACAAATAACGCAGTATGCTTTCTTTACAAGTGATAGACTTCACTTTGGAAGTAAAAGAATCAACTATCACTAATATTTTTAAGGAAAACATTGCTTTTTTGAGAGAAATATGATGTATCTGAAAGGAAAATATAATATTGTAACTATAAGATGTAGCTATGTAAATTCCCAAAGGCCACTCCCCAAAAAATGGACCTTATTATTAAACTAGAAAGAAAATTTAAATATCCGTAACAGACATGGTTACACTAGTAAACTGATATTGTCTAACTGTTCATCAGCTCACCTCATATGAGTAAGCTTTTTCATTTTTTTTCTGTTTTAATGCTTACTTTCAGTTAATTTGAAATTAATAAATAAACAAGCTCCCCTTTCTATTTATGTTGTTTTTAATACTTCCCTCCAATGCTTCTATTTTGTACTATTTTATGGGTTATCATTATCCAAATACATCTTTTAAAATTTCTGTTTATGTCTAATTTTAATTGCTCATTTTAAATCATTTGTCTAAGATTGTAAAACCACTGTTCTCATGTAATCAACTGTTGCACATCTGTATGTTATCAGCTAACACACACACACACACACACACACACACACACACACACACACACACACACACACACACACACACACACACACACACACACACATATTTGTAAACTGGATCACTAAATGTTTTGTCCAATTCTCATTTCAGCAAACAGTCAAAGCTGTTTTTTTTTTTTAGAAGACTGTTGGACAGTGGGAATTGGGGAGATTTCCCTTTTTCATACTGTTGTCTAGTCTATTGTTAGTATTTAGGAGTATGGAAGGTGCTCTCTCTCCCCCTCTCTATCTATATATAGAAATATATATGTTTACATAATTTGGAAGTCCACAATTTTCAAAATCATAATCCTAAAACCATAATATCAAATGCCCAAAATGCTGAAGACTAGAATGTCTAAAAATTTTGAATACTGAATCTACCACTGTGGACCTAGAAATGATTGCTAACATGGGTCTTGCAGGTGGACAAGTCCAGGAGTTTGATGTTGTACTCTTCAAAATTTTGGTCTTTTGATGTTTTGGTCTCAGAATTTGATCCCAATTGATTTCAGCAACTGGCTCAATAACTGCTGTCATTCCATTGAAAAAAAAATAGCTCCATGGATCCAGACTGTTTCCTTGTTAGCATGCAAACACTACCTCACCTATTCCCGCTCTAACCTATACAGCCTTAGTCTGTCCTCTTGGTATGTAACTAAGGACATAAGAATGGCTATTGTAGCACACCAGCACAAGGGTTGTCCTGATATTGATATCGGTGTCATTTGTAAAGCAATGGAATATGTGATTATGTAGCTCAGAAACAACTTAGAATACCTCCATCGTAACCCATATGGCTTCATTGAATGGAAGGCCCGGTTTACTAAATCTTGGAATTTCTTTTATAATGCTACTGAAGCACTGCACGATGATAGCTTGCCGTACATTGCTGACCTGGACTTAGCCAAGGTCTTTGATACTACCCCAGACTCTAGCATTATTGATAAGTTCACACCATTAAATTTTAACTCTTACTTAAGTGATTAGATAGAGAACTGGTTTTCAGATGGAACCCATACAGTTAAGGCTGGCGTACTATCTCCTCAGAAAGGTAGACAACTAGTAGGATCTATCTAGAATAATGTATACAGTTGTAAAGGCGTTATCATTACAAGGACATATATAGCAGAAAGTCAAAGCAGAGCAATATAATTTATGCATGGTTTGCATCAGAAGTCATATAAGAAGACCGTACAAAGCATTATTGAAAAAAGACAGGGAGGACATGACAGGAAAGGTTTTTGACTGAATCAAATCAATCACCATTCTTCAAAAAAGATATGCGTGAACAAGGTGATGTAATGGTACAACATGGACAGCTCATGAAAGCTGCAAGGAACCATTACAATGGCAGATATTTATGCCTTCTTGTCAGCATCTGTCGGACTGTTATTTGGAGTGGGCATCTATGAAAGATAAAACTGCACTGCATATAATGCAACACCAAGGCATGGTTATCAGTTCTTAAAATGTAATCTCTATTTGTTTTCCATGATCTCATACATCTGGCTGTTGCTGGGGTCCTTGATTAATAATTAAAATTATATTTTTGGAACTAAATTCTTCCAGGTGGCTTCACTGATGCAATCTGTGCATTTATGAGTACCGATTACATGGCCATAAGCTCTCTTCTTCTAAGGAGTACCAGATGATATGTTTACAATCTGTGCAGCCCACTTTGCTTCAAAAAGTCTAGGACACTTTTGTAACTGTAGGGCTAAGAAATGCGTGCAGCATTCTAGATGTAAACTAATGAAATACTGATACAGGAGATTGAGATCTCTGCTTTTTTGGACAGGATTTAGTGTTATCTTATAATCCAGCACTCTGTTCACTGGCTTAGCAAAAGCAAAGATCAAATACAGTAACAAGCTTTCAGATGCAAAATATTGAAATGAAAACAGCCAAAGCAAAATACATGCTTAAAGATAATGGAAAAAAATAAGAACTAAACAAAACTGCACATCAATCTGCATGAAATGAGATGTGACAAACAGAAAAAATGTGTTTTTTGTGAGTGTAGGGGTAGAGGGGTGCAGTAGACCCTTGAAATAACCTGCATTATGATACATAATATCCAGCTGGACTAGCCCGGTCAACAAATGTAAAATAAATTAAAAAAAAATAGTTATAAGAAATGCTTCTGAGAGATCAACAATTTGCCTTAAATGCTCTTAGAATGACAACAAGCAATGGTTCTATATAAAATGTATGATGCAGAATCAGAAATCTGTGGAGTTCCCTCATATATAATGATATTTTACCTTGCAAAATTTCAGAAAAATCAAAAGTATGATATACACAACGGTTTGTAATATGAATTCTTCTAGCAAATCATTTTTTTCTGGTAATGTTATTTATTTGACAGTGAAATTGGTCAAAAATGGTATATCACTTTATGAAAAAAGTCACAAAACTGGAGAATGTAATGTAATTTCATCTCTGTTTTTATTTTGTTATAACTTTTGTCTTGTACAAAAGCTGCATCTCTGATTGCTATGTATATAATGTTACTTTTTGTAGGAGAAACAAATCCCTCTCTATATCCAGATATGCTTTAGGGAACGGTGGTTTCAAATGTTATAACTGTTCCAGAGAGGCTGTTTAATGCTCTGTTATTCTCATAGGGTGTGTAAATAACTAAAAACTCTGGCTGTGCCTCCAGATGTCTGAAGCACTAGATTGTTGTTACAACTTTCTCATGTTTCAAGGTAGCAAGGATCTCATTCACAGATCCTTGCATTTACCTAGTTCAGAATAGCTTAGCCTTAGCTTAAGGTATTCAAATTCAGTTTGTAAGTTTTAAATGAGCAGAGGACTTGAGCCAGTATTACTGCGGTTACCATACATTCATCTCCATATACAGAAAAGCAATTCATTAACACAGAATATAATGCAAAACATGTTTTTGTAACTGAGGGTCAATAAATATAACAAACGTACATTTTCCAAGGAATTAGTCTATAGCTAATGGAATTTCTAATCAGTTTTCTGAGTGTATTTTGAGATATAAATACCCTAATTTGCTAGGACATCATTGTTCATACTTTTATTTTTTTTTTGGCTTGTCCCACGCTCTATTAAGTAAAGATATATGGTCATCCATCCACATAGAATGTCCTCTTTGCTTTATTGAACTGAAGCAAATAAGTAGCCTATAACTTTGTGAGGATAATCTCTCTGACTACCTGCAGAGATTCTTTGTTGTCATGTAGGTAGTGCTTGATCTACTTATGATTGTCAGCAAGCATGACTTCTTTCCTGGACTTATTTAAGATATGCACAACAAACTATAGAGGGTTATACCTTTTATTTCCTGATAATATGAATATATAATTGACATGAGCAGTCAGGGCATCATGTGAGATATAATTCATGTATAATCAATTCTGTAGGAAGGTTGAGAGGAATTGGGCATGGCCTCAGGATTCTAAATTGTACAGAAACAGTTTGGCAGCTTATATGCTGTCAGTAAGTGATAGTGAATCTTATCACTTATAGGTATCTTGTAAACTGTCAGGCTGCTCTTTTTTCTTTTAAAGGAATGCCAAATCAATGTGCCATCAAGGGTATCAAATTCTCTTCTGAACCTGTGTGTATAATGTTCATGCAGTTTTTCATAGCCATTCAAATCGAAATTTTCTGGGCAGGTCTTTTGGAAGCATGTCAGAGTATCTATAATTTTCCCAAATCCCATCTATTCTAGAAAGTACTTTTTTTATTTTCCAGAGGCTTGGGATAAACATTTGATTAGCCAGTCAAAGCAACATTTTCTAGGAAAGTCTTTTTGAGAAGCATGTTAGAGTATTTATGATTTTGTCAAGTCCTATGTATTCTAGAAAGTGCTTTTTTATTTTCCGGAGCCTTGGGATTAGCATTTGGAATTAATATTTTCCATTTTGAGGTTATTGTTTTGAAGGATAATGCTGCCACATGTAAGTAAAAAAAAAAAAAAAAACCTCACAAATTCTTCATTTTCACTTTTCAGTTGTTCACCTTGAACTTGGAACAGACATGCTAGGTGTTTCTCTAAATTGAGGTTTCATGTAATCACTTTGCCCAAAGTATTTTCCTAATGAAGTTCAGGACTTCTCATCATATGTCTGCTCGTCTAGCTTTCTGTATTGCATAGTGCACAGAAAAGTGAAATGTGAACTCAAATAGCCCCAGGTCTCAGATAATGCACTTATGTTACTTGTATTGGCAGATCCAGGCTTCATCATCAGTACTCAGCAGGAGGACATACACTTTATGATCTCCAGCACAAGGAACATATAATGAGTGAGCACTGTCCACCCAGAGTGGCCCAGGATTCAGACTGCAAGCTCCGCTATATAGTATGCTACAGTATCACAGTCAAAATAAGGAGAGATCACTTAAAACATTGATTGTTCCTGCTATGGTCCTTCAGAATGTGATCCATTCTGGTGGCTGTTCTGGCAAGAACATTCATAGTATTTTGTTGCCTAGAACCCACACCTTAATGTGCAGTTAATAAAAGCTATCTTTAAAAAGGAATTACAAATAGAATTACAACTAAAAGCATGTTCTGTGCTCTCTAAGTAGTAGTGTCAATCTGTAGTGTACATGGAGGAGATTTAAGTAATACAAACTTTGTTGTGAAATAGAGCTTCAGTTCTAATACGATTTCTTTTTACTGTTTTGCCTATGGCCATGTGTTTTTATATTTGTCTCTGACAAAACCATTTAATTAGATATGATATGATCCTCTTGGGCATTGTGTTGTGGAGTGACCATTTCCTGTTTCTGCTTTGCTTATCAGATTTAGCATGGTCTTCATAGGTGTGCTAATATGGACTGAAGCACAGTTATAGAGAACTACCTGTGTATTGCGGTGAGCAAGCCTAAGCAATGGTCAGGCAAAATGTCTGGAAGAAAATAGGGCCCAAAGGGCAAGGCTAAAATGTCCACTAATATTGTGACTGCCCTTAATATGAAAATAAGAAGCGTTGATCTTAGGAGGTTTGCAAGAGTCCCTCTCCCTTGAGTGATGTATTGTTGCAGTAAAGCTACAGATACATGCCTGACCATTTTCATATGTACAAGGCACAAATAGTAAACAGCACATGAATGTATACTGAAAATATGAGCTACTAGTTAATACAATGCCTTAAATACACCTGAGTCATTACAACTGTAGCTATATTTGACATATGATACATTTAGGATAGTCTTCTGTGAATATTATTAGATGAATAAACAGAATAATCTGGAGCCCATATAGTAGAGGAAAACCAAGTAAAACAATATAAGTCAAAAAAGAAGTTGAAACAAACATTCCTATAAAGTGTACTGTGTGATTGAGTATTACATTTTGGCAAGAATTTATAAACTTCAGCATATTTTAATGAAAGCCTAAACATATTTACAAGTTAGATTACCTGACGTAAATCACTGGGCAGATGTACAATATTTTATTAAAGAGAAGACAGTGATCAAGATTCTTAATGTAGGTTTCGCAACTGGACCATTGTTGCAATGAAATAAAGTCAATTTACAATTTAAACTTGAGTAGATTAAATTAAATTTCTTAGGCTTAGAACTGAGTTCTGCCCTGAAAGTATATTTCCATGGACAGAACCAGAAAATATGTGGTATATCTGCGTGAATCACATTACAAAACAAATAATAAAAAAAAAAAAAAAACTTGGAAAGTAGGATACTTTTTTCTGATGGCACTAGAAATGCATTATGGAAGCTCATGTAATGTGTATAATATAGTTTCTTAATAGGAACATTACAGATGGATAGCGATTATAGATCTTACCAAATTACATATTTTTTAAAGCATTATATTTTTCCCATAAAAAGAACAGTGTAATTCTGTGCTAAATTTTATTTTAAGTTCCAACAAAGTATGTTTTGGATAAAGGTTTAGGAGAAAATAAAGCCTTCTTAAGAAGCTCGAAACAGTTTTTAATGATAGTTCATCTAGCACTTGGATTAAGGGTCTAGACATTGTTGATGAACTGTTTCCAGTAGCTAAGGGTACAGTGTTTGATTCCCACTGCCTCCATTTACCTGCCCTGTAACTGTGACCAAGTCACTTAACTAGACGAGGCTCCTGAGCCAAGTTTGAAAAAGGTCCATGCAGATCAGTGCTCACCCCACATAACAAATACAAATAAAATAATTGCTGCACAAGTTTGAGACAAGCTTAGAAATTTTGAAGATTTGTGGTAGAGCCTACTGAAGCAAGTAAAAAGCATTTTTATGAAAACTGATCTAAGGATGTAGGAATTGGCCATGACAGCAAAGAAGGTGACTGACAGGATCATAGGATAATAGGAGGTTACTTGGCTAATGGCCCTGGGGCCCTTACAAGCCTAGCCAAGAGTTTATCCCCAAAAAAGAGACCTCAGTCAGCACCTGTCATCCCTGTCAATAAGGGACAAAGGTGGAACCCCTGGGACAAATTTGTGGTTTCCCATCCACTCATCAAGGTTGTGCTTGAAGAGGGTCAGTGAGGTACTCTGTTTGACATGTATGGGAAGTCTGTTCCAGAGACAGGGCAGCCTCTGGGACACAAACCTGTCTCTCCAACAGGTTTTGTTGATGTGACATATTAGATTTAGGCCTATCATATGGATAATGTGCGAGGAGTTAGACTTACGGATATGGAGCATCTCTAGTAGGACAGGGTCTGATATTGCCTTGTAGGTGAGATACAGATCACCCCTGAGCAATCTGTACTATACTGAGTAGAGGGATAGTGATTTGAGCCTGTCCACATAGGACAGGTGTTGGAGGCCATGTATGCTCTTTGTGAGGTATTTCTGTGGCCTTTCCAGTTGGTGCAGGTGTTTAGAGAGGTACATACAGATATAAGTATTGAAAATAGCATTATACAAATTGTACACTTATACAAAGCACTGATTAGAAAGGTGAGAGTAAACAATGGGGAAAGGATCCAAATGTAGGAGAAGTCTGCAAATGTGTTCTCACAGCTCTGACTACTACATTCCTAATCCATTCATTTTAAGGAAAGACTGCTTGGTTTATTTTTTAAATTCTTTGTCAAGACTTAATAATTTAGTTGCTAGTATTGTGATAAAGATGCAGACTAATTGAAATTTCTTTGCAAGTGTGTAATACAATTGAAAACATTCACATCTGTGTGCTGGAAGTGCTAACGCTTTTAACAGCAAATAAAGACTATTGATTGGTGAAGACCTTAAGAAGCCTAACCTTCTATTCTCATGATACTTTAGCCCTTATATTTCATGTTCAAATAAAACCAAAGTTGAGCATAACAAAGACATGTTGTTCATATCAATGAGGGACTTAGGTGATAAACTGGGGTGAATTTGCAAGTACCCAAGCAGTCATCTAGATTAGGGTTGAACTGGATAAGAGAAGTACTTTGCTTTATGTGGAGTGGAAGACCGTTCCACAGAAATGGAATTCTCTGTGATGCCTTCCTGTCCCTGTAACATGTTCTGTTTATGATGCAGATGAGATTGAGATCTGTTAAGTGGATGTTTCTCCCACCACTGGGCTTGCAAATGTTTAACAGGTCTGACAGGATATGGCTCTATATTTGAAGCAGAGATCGCCTCACAATATACTGAAAAGAGGGACAAGGGTTTGAAATGGTCCACTTATTTTCATGATTTAGGACCTTGCTTTTCTTAGTGAGGAGGCATTGCCTTTATTCTGTTTGTGACAAGTACATACGGAAAGGGGCATTATACTCAGTGAAGAGCCTGATGAGTACTGTGCATGTGGAATGATTACATCTCTGGACCTGGATGCCATACTTTTAGATATAAGCTGTGTGATGAAAAAGGACATTTTTACTGTAGTGGATGCATGATCAAAGGACACTTTGTTGTTAACATACGTTCCCAGATTCTTGACTATGACATCAGTTTTAAGGGGTGTATTTTCAATGTGATAGTTACAAGGGGAGTCATGCTTGCTGAAGGATACAGCTATACATTTCTTGGTTTTTAGTTTTAATCCATGATTTTGACAATAGCTATTTGTTTGGGACATACACACTTGGAGGATCACAGTATCCTCTGGGGAGTTTATGATGGCAGTAAGTTTACAGTCATCTGCCTATTTGGTCAGCCACAAACCCTTAACATTAGCTTTGACTGCAACAAAGTACATGCCAAAGAGGAGTGGTCCAAGAACATTGCCAGTGATAGGTCTTTTGGAGAAGGTAGAGCCACCAAACCTTATTTCCAGGGTTCTGTTTGCCAAAAAATTTGCTATCCAATGAGTTACACAGGAATTTAATTTTAGCTTAGAGAATTTATCTACAAAGAGAATTTATCTAAAAAGAGAATTTATCTCCACCCTGAATGAATATAAACTGCTTCGCAACAAAGTTAAAACACTTATTGCATCTGACCATAAATCCTACTTCTCCACACTCCAGAATAACCACAAAACAAACCCTAAAAAATTCTGGAATGGTATCACCTCCCTCCTCAATCCTGGCAAAAAAGACAACCCCTGCCCTGATCCAAATGCTTCTGACATGTCCTTAGCAACCCAATTTAATTCCTTCTTAATTGATTCCATAGCCAAATTAGCAACTTCCTTCCCCAGCCATGCTTCATCCTCATCCCCATCCTCTCCCATCTCTTTTGCCCAAAATCCTATCACCTCCCAACCCCTTCCCCTTCACTACCAAACCTATCCCTACACCTACCATAAGACTCCTTCTGAACTTGAAACCTTGCCCCAATGCCCCTGACAACCTTCCTTCCTACTTTCTAAAAATAGCTGCGGAAGCAATTGCTTTCCCTATATCCATTCTAATGAATCGGTCAATCCAAGAACTCTATGTACCCCAACTCTGGAAGAAAGCCTTTATTATTCCTCTTCATAAAGGGGGTAACAATAACAATATTCCCAATTTTTGACCCATCACAGTCTTATCCCCTATCTCAAAAATTCTTGAAAAATGCATTCACCTACAACTCTTACCCTACCTCACAGATAACCACCTGCTTACCCCCACACAACATGGATTTAGACCCGGCCATAGCACAACAACTGCTCTCCTCTCCTTTCTTGAAACCGTCAACAAAAGACTCGACTCCAGCTGCCTAGTGTCTACCCTGCTTCTCAACTTATCAAAGGCTTTTGATACCATCTCTCATAACCTTCTTCTATTTAAACTCTCTAATTTTAATCTATCCTTGTTTTTCATCATCTGGTTCACTAGTTATCTCTCCAATAGGCAACAAGCAGTCAAATGGAAAAAAGCCACTTCCTCCTTCCTTAAAACTCCTACAGGTGTACCCCAGGGCTCCATATTAGGTCCACTGCTATTCAATATTTTTATAAATGACTTTCACCACACTATCCCAAATGCTAAGCTTATCCAATATGCAGATGACTCTACGATCATCTGTTCTGCCACCTCTATCTCCATACTCTTAAAATTAACCCAGGAGGCCTTCACTTGCGTTGAACACTGTACGTTAGCTAATCACCTGGCATTAAAAGCTTCAGAAACTAAATGGTATTTACTCCTTCTAGAAACACCACCATAGAAAAAAACATATTCTCCATTGCCAGTCAAATTAATACCTCTCTCGAGGTAGTATCCCATGCCAAACTTCTAGGGGTCCTCATTGAAGAGCAGTTCAAGTTTGATACCCATCTACAAACATCAAGAAAACCCACCAAAAACTTGGTACTCTCTGCCGCCACAATCACTTCCTCACTCCCCCTACAAAGCTTCTTCTGTCTACCACTTACCTCATTCCTTCCCTCCTCTATGGTGCCCCACTTCTTACTAACCTACATTCTTCTCTAAAGACAAAACTTTATTCCTGCTTCAACAAAATTGCCAAGTTTGCTACAGGCTACAAATCCTCCACCCACCACTGTAATGCCCTCCTCAAACTAAACTGGCTAGAACTCCCTAATCACCTTTCCTTTATTCAACTCACCCATACCCACAAACTTATCTTCAATGCCTCTCCCTGCCCCTCCCTTGCCTCCTCTCTCAAAATGCATCTACCTGATAGACTTCTAAGATCCAGCAACCAGAATCTGATTGAACTCCACAAGCCCACCCGTCCGGCAGGTAAACATCTACTACCATTCTCTCTAGCACACCTTTGGAACTTGCTGCCACTTCATATTTGTACCACCCACAATCACCCTCCCTTTAAGACCTTGCTTCACTCTCATCTCATATCCCTCTGGCAATGTTCCTGCTTTCACCCCACATAACCACTTCAGCATTACACCCTGTTCTCTCACTCTCCCTTCTTAAACCTCACACCAAGCTAACATCCCTCCGAAAGCACCTTTCACGCCACCTCCTCATGTTTTACTCTACGTCTTCCTCTTATTCTCTTTTTTTCTTTTTTCTTTCTTCTACTCTAAACTCATCCTCTCCCTCTTACCCTACTATAACTCTTATATGACTCCCGTCTGAATCTCCTCTGCCCCTACTGTTATATCTCCATTGTATGAACAATTCTATTTATAAATATTTGCTAATATTTTTCTTAAAAATATATTTTTTAAATTCCTACTGTACATTGTAATTTTTAATATTATGCTCTTCAACTATATTGCTATATTATGCAATTGCATACGATTTGTTTGCACTGTATAATGTCTTTATGGAGCTTTTCTCCCCAGGACTCCATTGAAAATCGGCTCTCCTCAGCCCAATGGACTATCCTGGTAAACAAACTGTAAAATAAAAAAATAAAATATAAAATAAATACTTATCTGTTGAGGACTTTTGTGAGATCAAGACATGTGATGTGTCCTCATCCATTGCTACAGCAACTTTTTTGAAGAAGTCAACCAGATTAAGTATGCAGGATATGCTCTTAATGCATCCAGACATGCTTGGTTTGAATGTGTACTTTACCTATATCTTTATTTATTAATTTCATAATGAGCCTTTTCATAGCCTTACAGATGAGGTTGGTGAGGCTTATGCGTCTATAATTACCCAGGTCTGTTATATAAAGAAATGACGGTTGCTGCTCTCTATTCATCCAGCATAAAGTCTGTTTTAAGGTTGATACTGAATAACCACTGTAGGAGGTCAGAAAAGTCATGTTTTGGCTGACCAGTAGGCATCCTGGTATGTTGTCCTTCCTCAAAGAAGAAGTGTTCTTGACCTTAGATAGCACCATGAAGATTTGTTCTTGGAGATTTGGAGGGGTAGGGTAGATGTAGGTATGTAATCTGAAAATATTGCAAGGGGTGGGGGACTGACATTTGAGCTAAATTTGCCTGCTAGTAGATTGGTAATGTCCTCTGGGTCTGAGTATGTCATATAATTTACTATTACATCTGCACAGGGTTGGGCATTGTTTCTGATGTGTCTAACATAGGTAAAAAAGCTTTGTGGTTATCCTTCACCTGGGTGGATATTTTTGGGCATTATTTCTGATGTTTCTAACATAGATAAAAAAGCTTTGTGGTTATCCTTCACCTGGGTGGACATTTTTACCTGATATCTGGCTTTGGTTGAGTTGATCAGAGTCTGAAATGCTTCATTTAGTTTAGCAAGAGTTTTGGGCATTTTAGAGTTAAATTTATTTTTGCATGCAATGAGTTTTCTTTTATTATTGGGTCTGTTTATAATAGACTTCCACCATTTTTTTATTTTGGCATTGCATTGATTTCTGAGGGGAGAAGATGTACCCATGCAGCTACTTACATGTCCACAGAATTTGGCAGTGAAGGATTCTGCAGAAGCAGTAAGGTTGTCACGATGGAAGAGATGTCTGAATTTAGCCAGTTCATCACTCAGTTTTATTAGCTTAGTCTTTGCAAATACTGGAAGTTGCTTCTGGATTCAGTCTTATGTTGAATGTGACTGATTTGTGGTATGAGTTAACCAGGGAAGAAGTTAAAATTGGTGGAGAATAGAGTTGCTATATGTTAATAAAGACAAAATTTAAGATTTTGTCACTCCTGGTTTGGGTATATGGTTTTGAGAGCTTGTATTGATAAAGTTTGGACATTTCTGGTCATTCATGTTTGAGGATGTGTCTCCCAATTTTTGAAGGTGTTTCCTAGAAGAATGGTGTTTGGTTTAATACATAGGGACTCCATGCTAGTTAGGTATGAGATGTGTGTCAAGGGGGACATATAGCGGTTGCTATACTTAGCTATAATATAATAAAGGGTTTTGTTAATAGTAAGTCGGATGTGAAGGTGTTCTAAGTCATTAACTTATTTAATGAGTCTGAAGGTGAAGTGTTTTAAGAATATTGAGACTCCACCACTTTTAGTGCTTTTGTCTTGTGTGGTGGGCCTGAACTTGTGAAAGGCATTGAAACCTTGCACTGATGAAGTACTGTTGCCGGTCTTGAACAAGGTCTCTTTGGTGATGCATATATTGATGTTTTCCAGGATAAGGCGTGATTGTAGGGAGTAGAGTTTTTTATTTTTTTTGTTAAGGCAACTAGCCAATATACAAAAACCATGTGGAGAGAGCTGCAGATCATCCATGGCAAAGCTTTTAGGACTGTCTACCATCTCTTCCCAGGCTGATATTGAATGACACAAGACACTAAGTCAATTTTTGAAAACCATAATCTTTTGTTTGTATTGTGGTATCATTTTTGATGCTGGTAAAATGTTATTCATGCCTAAGGTCATACCAACTGCAGAGAGTTCCATCATGTCTCTCTTCATATAGTCTAGGGAGATACATCTCAAGTCATTTACACCCATGTGTATTATGACTGTGTCATATGTGTGTTTGTTGTGCAGGGACATGAGTGCTTGTTTAATACACCTGATAGACAAATGACCGTGACCCTCTCCTTGAATAGCCTGGTAAATAGTGCATAGAGACAGTAAGAGAGTGAGAGACAGAGAGAGAAAGATAGAGATATAGACATAGAGAGAGAGGGAGAGAGAGATAGAGAAAGAGAGAGAGAGGGAGAGAGAGAAAGAGATAGAGAGGGAGATCGGGAGAGCGAGAAAGGAAGAGAGGGAGAGAGGGAGAGAGAATAAGTGGGAGAGAGACAGCTAGAAAGAGATATATAAATAGAAAGAGAGAGGGAGACAGATATATATATATATATATATATATATATATATATATATATATATATAGAGAGAGAGAGAGAGAGAGAGAGAGAGGGAGAAATTACTGAATTCTATACTGTAGCTGATTATAGCATTCTTAATTGATGGGCATAAGAGATAGAAAAATGTGGGAAAATCATGCTGGACTATACTGCACCTACTACATATATATTCTAGCCTTGAACATCTGTTTTTAATATGTACTCTTTAAACTATTTATACTTTTTTGTATCTAGTTGAGAATAGAAATTAACTGCAATATACTTATTTTATTGACATTATCAGCTCTTGTGTTGCAGTTAATGTTATGACTGTGTAGGAGAATCTGTTGCAAAATGCTGCAGTGTATCCTCTGATGGCTTATCAATTTCATTCAAAGGGAAGAAAAAAAGCTTTGCAATTATAATGACCTGTGTGGTGATACTTTGTTTTACTTCTCTGCTTTTTGTCCATGTTTTAGCCAAAAAGATATCTATTTGCATTTTTTAGTTTATTATGGGACCTTAGTCTTGTAGCTTCATTTGCAGTTTTGTGAAGATTGTGTTTTACTGCAGGATTTTAGCATTGATTATACATTCTGCTGCACTTCTTTTCCATAAGTAGAATTAAATGTCAAAGGTAGTTTTTTGTATTTTGAACCCAGTCTGGGGAATCAATCAGTCTTGTAGCTTCCTTCACATTTGTGTCAGGACTATAATCTACTGCCAGATTTGAGCCTCATTTAGTCATTTACTACAGCATTACTGGTAAATTTCTGCACAGTCTGGTGCCTTAGTGTGCTGTGGGATTGCAATAGTGGCAGTACTGAGAATTCTGCTCCTGGATTTGTGCTTCAGTACTTTTTATCGCTGTGTTTACCTTTTTAAAGTTGCATTTCAGTGCCTTTATGTTTATCTTGCTACTGGGTTTTCCACTGTTTTTTGAGTCTGTCCCACATCCCACTGAGACATCACGTTAAACATTTCTGAAATTCTAACCACAGAACAAGAGGTCCAGTTCAAATTTTTTTCTGACCCCCCCCCTTCTTGTTGTGGTTTTTAAAAGGCTGTGACTCTGGCTTCTACCTCTTATGGTAATCTGACTTTCAAAATCCATCTCTTCCCTCATATTGCCTGTTGTATAAACTATTAAGTACTTTCCAGCTTATTGTTTTCCATATATCCATAGCACTAAATACCCACCCAGCAAACCAATATTGCAACTGAGTAAACCTCCTTTACTACAAATTGCAGCTGTAGCACTGTTGCCTCACAGCAAGAGGTTCTCCCGTTCGATTCTCAGCTTGTGTTGGGAGTGCCTTCTGTGTAGAGTCTCCATGTCCTCCCTGCGGTCGAGTGGATGTTCGAAAGACATGCGTTGAATGGGCGTGCCTTCATTGAAGGTTGGGCGTCGGGCTGGCAACTTGACACCATAAAAACCAACTGCCAATCATTAGTGGACCAGAGTTCCACTGTGACAACCCCTAAAACAAACAACAACATCACCTGCTCTTTTTCTCAGAGTTTCCACCTGCTTGGTGACATAGCCACTATCTGTGGGGGTCCTGAGTTAATCCTGCTCAGTCATTGGTAGACAAGAGATTTATTTTATCATTTTATAATTTTATAATTCAGTTAAGTGTCTAGAGTGATGCTGCTTTAGTGTTGCTTTATTTGTTAATTTTGCATTTAAAACCATCTAAATGTTCTTAATACTTGAAATTACCTTGTCAAGGTAGTTGGTTTAAGTTCATTTGTTGTAGCATAATATTTGCAAGCAAGTTTTCTTGTTGGTTTTACATCAAGAGGTACACAATGCCCTGTACTGGCACAAATACCCAGAAAGTAAATTTTATCAGTAAAACTACCCTCAGAACAAAAATGTGTAACTTAATGTAACTAAAACAAAGCCATTGCATGGATTCAAGCTTGGAGCAGCTAGTTTGCACATTAAACAGCACTACTATCAAATCTTAGCACAGTCTAACCTAATCTAGTGCCAGACCCCAGAGACCACCCAAGGAGACCTTTGTATAACCCAGTACATGACCTACGCTAGCCCATCCAAATGCAGGTCAGGACCACATGGGTATGCAATTTCCAAATGTCTCTGTAGTCAGTTTAGTAGATATGGGTATCCTGAGACAATGTAGTAATTGTCTCATGTTGACAGGCAGCCATTTAATCCTTAAAGAAACAAACACAGTATGCGAGAGATGCACATACACAAGTTCACTAGAGGGAAAAATCTCACATACAAACAAGGTTGTCAAGAACACACATACTACATGCACCACAAGTAGTGTTAGACCAACAACCTACAATGGGGCACTAAAAAGCAGTCTTCCCAATCCTCAAAGACATCCTAAGTTTACAAATGGCAATGATTATTATCAGCATTCAATAAAGAATTCACCAAAAGCAGCACCAAACACCACATATATGCCTACACTCAGTGGAGCCCTAAGAGCAAAGTCCATAAGGTAAGCAAACATATTGCCCAGAATTCTTGTCATGAGGGACTGCATTGTACGACACACAGATGCTCCACTCACTAGACTGAAGAAGAAGAAGATAAAGGTTAGTTGCTTATTTGGGGCATGACACACTCACATCACTATACCACAGGTGCCAGTATGACTCTATCATAGTCCTTGTGGGTGTTAATGACCTGACACATACTTCTCTGGACTATATGAGGAGACACAGTGTTGATCTCTCTGAATATATGTCTCAGGTAGTTAAATAATTCCATAGTGTGAACCAAAGATGATTGACTTCAATAATTGTCTTAGTTTTTTGTGTTTTTCTAGGGGGATTCAATATTTGTCAGCGTGGGAGAACATGGTTAACAAACTACACTGCTTTGAAAAGAATGGTTTTCATCTGTCTCCTCTAGGTTTCTAAATATTGCATAAAACTTTATCCACCTCCTTAGAGCTTTTTTTAGGCAATGCCAAATTGACAAATCTTTCGACATAGCAAATAAAACCCATAGAACCCTAAAGGTGTTACTGCTCAATGCTAGGAGCCTGAACAAGAAGCTCCAAACCCTACAAGCTCTCCTCACTCTGGAGAATATAGACATCTGTGCTGTTACTGTGACTTGGTTTAAATCTGGAGAAAGTACTCCAGCAGTGCAAGGCCTCAGAACTAAAATGTGTAACTTAATGTAACTAAAACAAAGCCATTGCATGGATTCAAGCTTGGAGCAGCTAGTTCGCACATTAAACAGCACTACTATCAAATCTTAGCACAGTCTAACCTAATCTAGTGCCAGACCCCCAGAGACCACCCAAGGAGACCTTTGTATAACCCAGTACATGACCTACGCTAGCCCATCCAAATGCAGGTCAGGACCACATGGGTATGCAATTTCCAAATATCTCTGTAGTCAGTTTAGTAGATATGATCCTGAGACAATGTAGTAATTGTCTCATGTTGACAGACAGCCATTTAATCCTTAAAGAAACAAACACAGTATGCGAGAGATGCACATACACAAGTTCACTAGAGGCAAAAATCTCACATACAAACAAGGTTGTCAAAAACACACATACTACATGCACCGCAAGTAGTGCCCACCACACAGTTAGACCAACAACCTACAATGGGGCACTAAAAAGCAGTCTTCCCAATCCTCAAAGACATCCTAAGTTTACAAATGGCAATGATTATCATCAGCATTCAATAAAGAATTCACCAAAAGCAGCACAAAACACCACACATATGCCTACACTCAGTGGAGCCCTAAGAGCAAAGTCCATAAGGTAAGCAAACATATTGCCCAGAATTCTTGTCATGAGGGACTGCATTGTACGACACACAGATGCTCCACTCACTAGACTGAAGAAGAAGAAGATAAAGGTTAGTTGCTTATTTGGGGCATGACACACTCACATTACTATACCACAGGTGCCAGTATGACTCTATCATAGTCCTTGTGGGTGTTAATGACCTGACACATACTTCTCTGGACTATATGAAGAGACACAGTGTTGATCTCTCTGAATATATGTCTCAGGTAGTTAAATAATTCCATAGTGTGAACCAAAGATGATTGACATCAATAATTGTCTTAGTTTTTTGTGTTTTTCTAGGGGGATTCAATATTTGTCAGCGTGGGAGAACATGGTTAACAAACCACACTGCTTTGAAAAGAATGGTTTTCATCTGTCTCCTCTAGGTTTCTAAATATTGCATAAAACTTTATCCACCTCCTTAGAGCTTTTTTCAGGCAATGCCAAATTGACAAATCTTTCGACATAGCAAATAAAACCCATAGAACCCTAAAGGTGTTACTGCTCAATGCTAGGAGCCTGAACAAGAAGCTCCAAACCCTACAAGCTCTCCTCACTCTGGAGAATATAGACATCTGTGCTGTTATTGCGACTTGGTTTAAATCTGGAGAAAGTACTCCAGCAGTGCAAGGCCTCAGTGCCTTCCCCACATTCAGACAATCAGCTGCACAGACAGGGACAAAAGGTGGAGGGGTCTCAATCTGTATTAGCAACAAGCATAACTCTAGGTTGGTTAAACAGGACAATACCGCATACCATACCCTACCAAGCTACAGCACACCCTTTATGTCCATAGAATCCCATAGCTCGTACCTGAACCCAGTGGAGATATGTACTATTAAACCAAATACCCTATTCATGGGAGACCTTAGCTACCCCTCTGCAGACTGGGAAACATACACTCCCTCATATTTGCAGGCACAAAGATTCCTAGACATTATTAACACAAATAATCTTGACCAGATTGTACACACACCCACCAGAAGTTCTAACATACTGGAAATGGTACTCCCCAGTATGGAATAGTTCTGCACCCCCAGTGTTATGCCCTCACTGGTGAGGTCAGATCACAAGGTTGTCTACTTCAAAAAAATAAACTCAGTAACCCCAGCAAATCCTATAATACTTAGAAACTATTCCAATGCAAACTGCATCATATTAAGCAATAGTTTTTCAGAATTCAATGCCCCTCATCCCTGAGTTCACAGCAACCTATGCAGACTTGTTCACAGAGACCCTGTACAGCCATGTAGCTATACCTACTATAAGTAAGCCCAAAACAAACTCTAAACACAAACCAGACTGGTGGAATCCTAACCTTAATAGGGTATATAACAAAGGGAAAAAAAGTCATGGTAAAAAGCAGGAAGAACAACTCCCATAAGGACAGGAGATCTCTAAATTAAATGGCAAACTAAAAGGAGCAATCAAATCCAACAAGGTCAAGATAGCTTCACAAGCTAAAGACATCCACAGGGCCTTTTACAGCTATGTTCAAAACCTAAAAGGCAGCACACTGATTGATAGTCAGTGGTGCCACTTTCGCTAAGAAGAGTGACATATAGCAAATTTGTTGGCTGACAAATTCAGCTCAAACCCCACCTCCAACCTTGCCTCCCTCATATGAAATACCTACTTGCTTAACCCTCCATCTGTTAACAGGCAGCAGGTCCTGGCAGTACTCACTAAGGCCAAAAACACAGCTTCAATTGGCCCCAACAATATTGGGGATGTCTCCTAAGTAGCTTGAAACATGATGCATCAGGACCACTTGAGTCGCTTTTCAACTACAGCCTCAAAACAGGCTTTGTTCCATGAGAATAGAGAACTGCAGCATTTATCCCACTTCACAAGGGTGGGCCATCAGCTGACCCAGGGAATTTCAGACCAATTAGTCTGACTAGTCCAATATGCAAAGTCATGGAACGAATTATCATGGAAATGATCAACAAATACATAGGCAACCTTCAGACACTGGATACAACCCAGTCTGACTTTGTCAAATGAAAGTCATGCCTACTAAACCCAGTGGACTTCTTTATGAAGGTCACCAATGCAATGGATGAGGAGAAAATGGTGCATACCATCTACCTGTACCTGGCTGAGGCATTTTATACAATACTCCACTCAGGCTCAGTTGATAAACTCATCAAACTGGGCATAAACCCCTACATAATTCATTGGATTGCCAACTAATTCACAGACATGACCTGGAAAGACAGGATTGGTGAGATCACCTTCACTAAGAGACTGGTCACCAGTGGGGTACCTCAGGGCTCCTTGCTGGGGCTGCTTCTATTTGGCATCTATTTCTCGGAAGTAAAGGATAATATCAAGGGCCTTTGGCTGACCACGTTTGCTGATGACAGCAAACTGGGTGTTATACATTGACCCCATAACAGAAGCATCTTACAATGGGGTCTAACACAGACAAATGACTAGTGCCAAAGTCATGGACTAAAACTCAATGTCAAGGAAAGCATTATAGAGACTTTTGGAAAAACCACCACCCAAGCTAATTACTACATTAATAAGACAACCCTAAGAGTTGATACAGTAATCTGGCCTTTGACCAACACATGGCCAAGGTAGTAAGAAAATCATTCTATGTCACCCAACATATAAGTAGGGGCATGACATCAGGGTCCAAGGAAGTCTTAGTGTGACTTTATTTGGCCTTTATCAGAACCATTACTTAGTATAATGTCCCCTTTAGTATGTACCTGACCAGACATATGCAACAATTAGAATGCCCACAAAGGTTCCTAACCAAGAGAATACAGGGTATTAGCAAATTATCTTATATGGATCACCTTAAAGTCCTATCTCTACATTTCTTCTCTTACAGGTTACTGAGAGGTGATCTATGCCTGGCATACAAGCCGACCTTGGATCCAGCTCTGATGGACCTTTTGCACATCCACAAAATGAACAACATTGTAAAATAAACAAGATTTATTTGGGAGACAGGTAAGTGTCTCAGAGGATCCCCGTGCTTTGGAAGAGGCTCCTCATCCATGTGAAGCAGAGTCCATTTTTAACTGTATTTAAGTGTAACTTTGACCACTGGATAGGAAATTGTAAATTCACCCTAGGACTGGCCTCTGTGTCTGTGATAGATAGATGCAGGCAGTAATGCCCAAACTAACATACTCCTCTCCACCCACATAACCTCTAGAAATTTCCTAACATACCTCCTCCTGATAAATCCCCATGATACAGAGGGACACAATTGGGCTGGATTGTATCACTAGGCATATAAAGACCCTGGTGATTGTAAGCCGACTGCATACCTATGAACCTGCAAACCCATTCCATTTATGCACTCCACAGTATTGTTTTCTCATCATATGCTCCATACAAGCAACTGTAGTCATAGCCCTAAAGTAGAATAAGATGCAATGGGGACGGGAGCCTATAAACTATTTGGCTCCCTATGGAAATCTTGGCACTTGCAATAATATCAACTGCCAACAAGCTAAAAATTGAAAATTCTGGAGAAAATTGATTATTGAACATCTCTGTTCTCCTTTAAACTTCTTTTTTGTACCCCTGCACCCTGATGTGAGGGAAAAACCCTTCACAACCTTTGGCCTTACATATATTAATTTTGGATATAACTATTCCAAGGAGAAAAGGGAATATTCTTAGAAATGGCCACCTTGGACTTAGTATAATCCATTTTTTGGCTATTCAGTCTCAACATTAAAGGACTTGCTAAAGTTAGTCCTGACATTTCAAACAGTTACCAATTAAAATCAAATGGGAAAGTATATCGGCAACATGCAGTTATTTTTATGCTCTACCATTCAGCTATAAAGATATTGCAATGGTACTATATGTGGTACAGTACTGCATGACAAGCACTTGGGGGTGTTATAAAGTTTTCCATGCATGGCAATTATTTAACCAGCTGCACATTTGATCAGAACCTGGGTAACGCTGGTATAAGAAGTGGGCTGTCTCTTATCAGGAAGCAAATCTCTGGAATATTATGGATTGGAGATTTTTTGGCTGGGTAAGTATGCAGTAATGCTGTTATGTTGCACATTCTATACAATAAAAATGCTTGCAGTAATGAAAGGTGAGCAGTGAATACACTGCACACAAGCATAACGTTTACACATTTACACAATCTTTGTGACAGTACAAACATAGTTTGTTATTTAAAGAGCTCTCATATAAAATAGCTTTGAGTGGGACATTGTTACAAAGCTAAGAAGCACTTTATTGGTAGGATAATATTTCTTATTCTGTTTCCTCAGTGTCTTAACAATGATTTAGGGACCCTTACATAGTTAATGTAATTGCAGGTAGCTGCTTTGAATTTACTTGGGTGGTAATTACATTAGAGTGCCATTTTGTGCTAAGTAAATTCAGAATAAGGATATGAACTTCAATATTTGTCAGCTTGTTTAGAATTTTCCTTAATTTCAACAGTTTAATTGATTAATGGCCAAGTAATCCTGTGCATTTTTGACTTGTCTTTTAACTTTTGCATTTATGCTACAGAGAAAATTAAAACCTTTCTAAAGTTTTTTTCATTAGATAAAGTTATTGATATAAACTTTTATAGGCAATTGCGTATCTATTATGTTTTTCCTTTTCTTTTTTTCTTTGCAAGCTACTAATTTTCTGTCCAGCTTTCAGTGAATCCAAAGGTTTTTAATGTAAATACTTTCTTGACCCTATCACATATATCTAGGCAGTATTTTCTGAGTTTCAGGCTAACTTTCAGAATGTAGCCCTGTAGTCCAATTGAAAGAAAAGCAATAAGTGCTTTCACTCAGTTGTTTGAACTTCTTGAGACTTGGGAATCTGGAAAATGAACTAAACATAGCTTCTTACATATTCAGAAAGCCACATTATGAAAAGTAACAAATAGAAAGTTCTCTTTGCTGAATAAATTAATGCAGTAATAATTCAATAGCACTCTAAAGTCAACTTTAAACTCTTAAAATGATTTAATAATAAAATAAAAAAAATAATGTTTTAATGGTCTATTTTCAAGCATGCCTTAAAGTTCAGGACTTCATTTAGCTTAGATATATGTGGGTTTTAAATAATACCCACCAGTAAAATTCCCTGTTTCTCAGTAACAAACCTTAAATCTCCACCCTGTTGATTTATTAACATGTGTCACTAGTCTTATATGTAAAGCTATGGAAAGAATGATCATGGAGATGATCAATAGAGATATACTAAACCTCCAGACACTGGAACCAACCCAGTTTGGTTTTGTTAAGGGCAGATCATGCCTACTCAACCTGCTGGACTTCCTTGAGAAGGTCACCAAAGCAATGAATGAGGGCAAAATTGTTCACATTGCCTACCTTGATCTGGTCAAGGCATTTGATACAATACCCCACTCGGGCATTGTTGACAAACTCAAGAGGTTAGGTACAAACCTGTATGTCACCCGGTGGATAGCCAACTGGCTCACAGACAGGACCCAGGAAGTCAGAATTGGGGAGTCCACCTCAACAAAGAGGCCAGTCACAAGTGGAATCCCTCAGGGATCAGTCCTTGGACCGCTCCTTTTTGCATTTACTTCTCATAAGTCAAGGCCAATGTTAGTGGTCTCTGGCTGACTAAACTTGCAGATGCCTGCAAATTAGGAACTGTCATTGAATCTCACACTGACACAAATGTTCTCCAGGAGGGGCTGACACAGACAAACAACTGGTGTCAGAGCCATGGGCTAAAACTAAATGCCAAGAAATGCATAATAGTATCCTTTGGGAAGTCATCCATCCCTGGTAACTATCATATTGACAAGACACCCCTTAGAGCTGACCCAGTAGTAAGGGACTTAGGGACACACATACATAGTAATCTAGCCTTTGATTGTCACGTGTCTACAGTGGTGAAGAAATCATTCTATGTTGCTCAACTTATAAACAAAGTTATGACATCTAAGTCCAAGGAAGTCATTGTTCCACTGTATTCGGCATTCATCAGACCTATCATTGAGTACAATACCCCCTTTGGTATGTACCTAACCAGGCATATCCAACAACTTGAGCATGCACAGAGGTTCCTCACTAAAAGAATACAGAGTGTAAGTAATATATCCTATGCAGACTGCCTCAAGGCTCTGTCCCTGTATTCTGACTCCTACAGACTTTTGAAGGGAGATCTATGCCTGGCATACAGGCCATTGTCAGCCCCCACTCTGATGGAAGTCCTGCATATCCACAAAACAAACAGTACCAGAATTACCCATTCTAAAGACTTAAACCTTGCCTGTGATATAAATAGGACCTGCTGAAGAGATAGATATGTATCCCAGAGACAACCCCGTCTATGGAACAGGCTCCACATCCATGTGAAGCAGAGTTTCCCCCAACCCAATTCAAGTGCAGCTTGGACAATTGGATGGGAAACTGGAAATTCATCCCTGGTTTGGCACCTACTTCTCTGATGCAAACAGGTAACCTGTAAATGGTTGATCTCCCAGGCCCATGCTTACACTTAACAAGGGTATCAGAACTTGTCAGAGATTTGGGATGCATGGCTAGGCTTCAAAAGGCCCTTGTAGTCATTAGCCTAGTAAACACCTATGAACCTATGTGTTCTAAAAGAATACAAAAATAATAATAATAATTTCTTGGATTTATTGCAATCTGTTGAGTGTCTATATTAAAAGGCTGAACCCCAGGTATTCACTTAGATAAACAACGTTAGTGGAACTGAATGTAAAATGACCCCCGGGACTGAAAGTTTTAGTCTGCATAGGACCAAAATATTGTGGGGAATTACTTGCAAACTTACTTAACTTATATACACTGCAGCTGTATGGTTCACAGCATTTACCAGTGTTGGCTTTGGTCTTCACAAAATGAGTTCCACTCTTCAGGAGGATCTCAGGGCTGCCACTGCCTTTGTTGCAAAATGTATGTGCTGTTCCTACTACATCCTTGGCATCATGACCTGTCATTAATATCATGAAGTTATTTTATATAATCTGCCTATGGTGGAGTCATCAGTAGGATAAAATCACAGATGTACCTTTATCAGTACCTACTATAACTTTTGTTCCTGTTGTTTCTAAGTATCCAAATTATTCCTTTTGGACTCAGAAGATAAAATGTAAGGATGGAATAAGTCACCCCTGTCTGAATGGGTTTTAGTAATAATTCCTCCTATGAAATTGCTGGGGAACCCTCTGGCCATCAGTTTGTGGGTTAGCCAAGCTAGCTTTTTATTTCCAAAATTCAGAATCAGCAGTTAGCCTGTATTCTCTAATGAATTTACCTCTAGATATATTCTTTTTAACAAATGTAGGATGATGGATCTGCAGCACAAGTGTGTGTCACTACTGCTGTCATTCTTATACAGTCTTGTACAAAGCTTATCAGTATCCCTTTTGAGTATATCACAGAATCCAGTAATTTTAATAAAAAGAAAGGGAAAATTTTAAAAAATCAGAGATATTATTGACATCATCAAGGAATTTAATAATTTGTGGTCCTATCCCTGTTATAAAATAATAATATCATCTACAAAGTGATAATAAACTTTAATATGATGGTAAAAATAGTCTTCCACATGTATTTCTCCTCTGAAAAAGACATCACAAGATTGACATAGATAAGAGTCATTGCATCCCCTCCATATCTACTCCCTTAACTTGTTGAAAAAAATCATACTTTGTATTTGGACTTTAGAATTATATCATTTAACATCCAATTCAGACAAATAAATTTGCACATAACCTGGAAATCTCCTGTTAATTCATTCATTATCTGCATCACATGGGATAACCAAGTACAAGGCTGAAATTTCATTTCAAATAAGAATATAATTAGCAGTAGCTGTCAAAGTTTTGATTTCCTTGATAAAGTAAGCAGAATCTATAATGAAGGAAAATGCTGTTCTTACTAACTTTTCAACTTCTTTAACACAGACTACATAAAGACCAGTGGTAAATCTTTGTACTACTCCCCAAACTTTAGGCCTTAATGTGTGAGCAGATGTTTTTTTTTTTTTTAATGCAGCCTTTTGAACTCATTGGAGAAGGTCATAATAAGGAGCATGTTTTTATTTTTTACATTAGAAGATCTTTATATATTAGACCCAATACAGTTATTGGTAGCAAATATTTGTATAGGCTTACTTTGTGTATTTAATAAAGTATGCACTCATAAACAGATCTAACTTTATGAGGAACATCATAAATTTACAAGCAGCAAGGATATTTCTGAGAGACTAAAGCTTAACAATTGAAAGGTATGGGGGAACAATTTAACACTGGGGTAAAATACATACATAATCAGGGCCATCAGTTTTATTTTTTTTATTTATTATTAAAAAAAGATTGTTTATAGTTAAATGAAGAAAATAAACATTACAATCAAATGTCAGCTTATTTCAAATAATTTTCCATGTCATCACCTCCTAGCATGAAGGCCTACAGTCTTAGCTAAATAAAATTAATCTATTTTTTAAACGTAAGTAACTTGAATCTTCACAGACCCAGCATACTTCTCAACTGATCTGATTTTCACAGAATGTCCACATTTTTGTCTCATATTTTTGGTATGTTCCTCATAAAATATGTGGTTTTTTAGAAAATCATTGAGGGCTGAAGTTAATAAATAATTACATAAATTTGAGTTTCTGAGTTCATATCCTTCTGAAAATGTATGCTAAAACAAATCCTGTTGTGCTAGCAGCTTTCAAAGTTTACAAGAATGATATTTAAAATTTGTCCCTATTTTTGGGCTGTTGTCCCCCATTATTTAATACTCTGTCCAGATTTCTTGGGCTTAAAAGTTGAGAGGTAGCCATGTCTCAAATCAAGACAACAAAGGTAAAAAGCAATATATATATATATATATATATATATATATATATATATATATATATATATATATATATATAAATATATATATATATATGTGTGTATATATATATATATATATATATATATATATATATATTCATATATATATATATATATATATATATATATATATATATGGGTAATTAAGAAGAACCAATAAACCAGCATATTTTTGAAGTTATTAGGACAAAACTGAAAAAGATGAGGTGAGCATGCAAATTCCACATAGTAATTATAGGTCAGGACTGAATCCCACACACTGTAACTGTGAGGGAAAACCCTTGTTGTTTGGTGCTTTATCACAGTGGAGGATCTTATCTTTGAGATGAAAGCTATGTGTGGACATGGATTCACTTTATAATCTACTACACCCAAAAACCAAACCAAAAAAAAAACCAAAAACTGTGAAAACCACAACTGTTACACAACACACACACAAACACACTACCACCAGCACAACAACACAAACACACACACACACACACACACACACACACACACACACACACACACACACACACACACACACAGATACAAACACTCAACACACACACATTCTCACCTGCATGCCCCCCCCCACACCTAACACTCCCCAACACACTCAACAAACACCAATCCTCCCCAAAGTCCTTAAAAACACCACACTTACCTAACTCAAATGAGTGTGTCAACAGAGCAGTACAGCAAAACAATGTCAAAACAGTCATACATACTGTGCTGTAGTGTGATATAACTATAGCAGCTGCTTGCTACAAATGTAACAATCAGTTTGCTATAGTTTAAAAGGGGAAAAAGCCTTTTTTTTTTGTTTTTGCTTCTGAAGTCCACAAAGGAGAGCTTTTTTTCTCTTCATCTTAAAGTTAAGGGGGGCACCAGATCTAAGAATGGTTCTGGGCACAAAAATATCATCTGAATACAATAACAAACAACAGTACAATAACAGACAACTTAACAATAAGTAGTATCAGTACAAGGAAGCAAAAGTGAAATAAAAGCTCAGTAAAACAGTAAGTGTGCAAATTATAAAAAAAAATATTAAAAGAATTATAAAAAAATTATACTAAAAATACACAGCCCAGCAACGAGCAGCATAAGTGTAAAAAAATAAAAAAAACTATTTAACACCAAAAACAAAACCCGGTATTTTACCTTGTGGCTGGTTCCTTGTTAGAGAAGAAGCCAGTGTTAAACAAGGATAAGGCCATGCCTCTTGACTAAAATAACTGTTTATTGAATGAACCTTTTTTTCTCATAAATTCCATTTATCATAGACACAGATTAAATAAAATACAGTAAAAATCATAGGCAATGAACAAACTGCATGAATATTCATTAAAAATATTTAATCTCATAATTTTAATTCTTTACTTTATTCTTTTGGGTACTATTCCAAATATCTAGAACTTCCACCCCAGGGGTCCGTTCAGTTTAAAAGAAGCCCTAACTCTTCTGTCTAGGCGTTCCCATCCTGATATGCTAGGTCTGTACTTTTTTTCTTAATTCTCTTACCTTTTCCCAAAGAGCTACTCTAGTGGTTCATTCCACTGGGCAGATACACCATATATGGTCAATCTGTGCATATTCTAACCAATCATGGTGCTTGAAGTTGTATCTAGTATTTATAGCATCAAACTGAAGACGTTGCTATGCTGTTTAGTAATGGCGTTACTCATATCTGCTAACAGGGTATCCCATTTTCTTCTGCCGCTGTCAACCAGTCTTTTCCTCACTTCATCTTTGATACTGTTCACTATGGTCTCAGATAATGCTCTCAGGTCCCATCCCCCAATGACAAATTCCCCAACTTCATACAGTCATAATGACTCAGCCCACTGCTATGTAGTGCCTCCAGCAGGACTGTCACAATCATTGCCTTTGGTCAGGTTTTTTATCCTTTCTTCCACTTTAGATGAGGCGCTAACTCAAAAGCTGACATGAAAGCCATTATATTTTATTATTACACTTCTGATTCTGATTCTGATTATATATGTGGACAAGTGCAGTAACTGGTGCATACCATTCATAACCCTACCCTCAGCCTTGAGGTTCTGAATGTGTACACATTTAATAATTCTTGCAGTTCAGCAATAGCTGGATACCTAACTTGAAGAGCAATATTCTTAAACAGATAGCTGATATGAGGGAATACCACCGTTTTCATTGCATATATTCTGCCTAACATTGTACTAGTTAAAGTTGGTCCCAATGTTTTAATTTTTTCTCTCACACTCTCTCTCTCTACATTGCTAACAACTGTGGCTTCTCAGGTGCTTTCTTTTAGCAGCCATAGGTACTTAAAATTAGAAACAAAAGGGAATATTGTCTATTATTGTCTCCTCCCCATTAATACTGACACACCTAATCAAAGTGGACTTTGCATAGTTACAATGCAACTCTGAAACTTCCCAAATTTTTGAAAGGTATCCAATACCCCACTGATTAGCTTTAAGATATTCGTACTCATAAGAACATACCGTAGTCATCTGTAAACATTAAGGAGCTATGTATCCTTTCTTGTACCCACTTCTGCAAGAGAAAAAGCCTCACCCGTATTGCTAATTCTTCCATTACTAAAACAAATAACCCCGGGGAAAGGCACATCCTTGTTTGGTACCTGCTCTAAACTTTCTGTGTTGGATAGCCCTCCATTAATTACTAGACAGAAAGTTGGATTTTCATACAAAACTGTTAACATTCAATAAACTTCTCATCACACAATCTCTGATGCAAAACTTAGAACAAAACATCCCAACAGATGGTGTCAAAAGCCTTGGTTATATCAAAAATGCCATTCCTACTGCTTGGCAGGGTTTCCCCCAGGCAGATACAAAGGATTTCACCTCCAGCTAATTATCCCTATATCTCTCCCTCTCACAAACTCATTTTGTCCCTTAAACACCAAGTGTATCAACTAAAATTCCAGCCTTTTTGCTCATGAACTACTGCAAATTTTCAACTACATGTAATACACTTTTGCCCTGAGTTAGTAAAGTGTACGACATTTTACATTGACTCATCAACAGTAGGGGTTCTGACTCTATATGAAACCATTGCTTTTCCTTGCTAAAAGATCACCCCAGAGGCCGTGTTATTCTCATTCTTCTTACTAAAACTCTTAAAGTTGCTGATACCCCTAGAATATGTTTTTGCACACCTTTCACCCTGTTTATTTTTCATATCCAGCATGTAAGCAATGTACCTGGGAATGTATAGCCCAGTTGTCATGATGCATAGAAATGGACCTGTGAATGTATGGTCCAGCTGTTATGGTATATAGAAATGCCTATGCACTCCCTTTCATAAGAATCCTAATTTAAAATTGAATAATCAACTAATTAATCTCAACAAGTTTCCATTGATAGTTAATCTAACTTTGATTGATATATATAAACATCTTGACAGTTCGGCCAACCAAATAAGACAAGAACTTAACTTACCTAAAAATTATCTGGTTATTCTGAGACAAATTAGAGAACTCACTATAAGCTATTTTAAAAGTTTTAAACCGGAAGAAGAGGCTATTAATAGATGCTCTTTGTTGTGGCAAGCTCTCCAACAGGATCTTAAGTATATCACAACAGCAAATCAATTAATTAAAGAATTTCAATTTCATGATAAAATTTTGTTATCAAACTACTGGGAAGAGAAAATCTTACTGACAGATAGAAGTAATATGTTAAAAGCAATTGACTTGACCATCAAATCTACTTCTCTTCAAAAATTAATATATACCCAGTTGATGATTTGGAACAATGCATATTATACACGTCTTACCCTGCATAAATTTAATCCCAAAAATTCACCAACTTGTCCATACTGTAAGAATCAACCAGCTGATCTTCTTCATATGTTCTGGAGTTGTAAATGTGTTTTCAAACTTTGGAATTCCCTTAAGATCCAACTTCAGAAGGTGGGTTACCAGAGTACAACGTTATCATGGAAATTTATGATTCTGCATATTCCCCAAGAGAGATCCTAAATCACAAATTATTAGATATATTAATATTTTTCTATTAATGAAGCTTTATATAGCTTCAAATTGGTTAGACCCATCTAAAACTTCATGGCAGAACTTTAGAGTTCTAGCGACAAAACATATATTGGCTCATAAATTACTATTAAACCCACAAAATAAAAATGTTAATAATCCAAAAATTTGGGAACAGATTTTTAATATTATACTAGCATAGTATTTTCAACTTGGAAATATTAATAATTATTTATGTGTGTGGAGAGAATTTAGTAATCAACTGTCTATTACTTGCATTTATTCTTATGCTTTTTTATATTTAACTGTATTACATGGAAGCATTCTTGTAAATATTGTATATAGAGTGTGGTTATTAGTGATATTAGTTAATGCTTGATTTGTGAATATATGTTATTTTTGTTCTTACTTGTGTTTGAAAATAATATAACAATAAAGATTTATTATGGAAAAAAAAGAAATGCCTATGCACTATTTTCCAATCACATATTTTCTATAGTCCAAATATATCACTTCAGTAAAAGCTTCTTGTAGCCTCCTCTTCCATCTATGTCTCTAGTGTCTTCCCTTTAATGCCTTACTGAAGGGAGTTATGTGGATATATTGTATACAAGCACTATAACAGCTTAGATGGTAAGTAGTTTGTTGAGATTCATGTTACTTGATCACTTAATTTTACCAAAAATTCACATTCACCTGACCACTCCATTCCTGAGAAATTATCTGATGTCTGACTCTAAGAAATTTGCAAAAATTGTGCTGTAGATTCACAAATTTTATTTCATTTTTGTAGAACTGAGTGACTGGATTCTTCTGTTTATATTCTTCACTGCCCAAATGTGTTAAATTGACAAAGCCAGGCAGCTACTGTTAATAGTTTCATTATCTAAAAAGAAAATATTCAGTTATGTTTTAAACGTATCAGTCCTAGTGAACTTCAGAGACTGTCTTCCAAGATTTCCTGTCTGTATTCCCTGCAAGCTAACAACACCCACTCTGACTGTCATGGTGGCTCCTGTCCTTATATCTCTCACAGGGATGGGAAGTAACTCAATACATTTCATCCATCCAACTATCCATCCATCCAACCATCCACCCATCCATGCAGCCAGCCATCCATCCACAACCCTTTTTACCCATTTTTGCACATGGGGTCAGAATGTCAGTTCATGGCAATTGACATCCGATAATCATTGTTTTCCTGAGAGCCCATATTTTCTATTAATAGGTTCACAGAGTCATAGGTAATACTGGGCATGTAGTCAAGGAGACTGTTGAGGAACCTAGCCCAATTTTCTAATTGTCCAGAGTATTGTCTTTTTAACTGAATTGCTCAGAGTCTGAAGAAATCAGACCCTAGAATACAGGAAGCAGGTCTTTAACAGACCATAGCCTTGATCACTGTGATAATTACTTTTATATACCTATTTAGATCAAGAAACCCAGGTTTCCCAAATCTGAGTGGTATAAAATGCAATTCGTTTTTAGGTAAGACTTATCTACCTACCAGATGAATTCAGTAATCTTTGTTACCTAGTTCCTTGTATCATCTCTGAGTGACCTGTTTTTTATAGAATGATCATGCACCAAGACTTAGGGAGGAGAGAATTTTTTTTTGCCGGAAGTCTTTTTGTACTTTAGTTGACTAAAAATTCAAATCACCATTAACCCCCCCACCTCCCAAAAAATGTAAGTCTACTGTTATCTTGGCCATCACTGTGAGCTGTGTACCAAATCTGATTGTCATCGCAATGTGAAGGAGTGGTGTACTGCCACATGGAGTGTCTACTTGCTCCTAGTACTGCCACGTGGGATGTTTACCTACTACTACTACAACTGCCACATGGGGTGTCTACCTACTCCTAGTACTGCCACGTGGGATGTTTACCTACTACTACTATTGCCGCATGGAGTGTCATCCGGCTCCTAGTACTGCCACGTGGGATGTTTACCTACTACTACTACTACTACTGCCACATGGAGTGTCTACCTGCTCCTAGTACTGCCACGTGGGATGTTTACCTACTACTACTAATACTGCCACATGGGGTGTCTACCTACTCCTAGTACTGCCACGTGGGGTGTCTACCTACTCCTAGTACTGCCACGTGGGATGTTTACCTACTACTACTACTACTACTGCCACATGGAGTGTCTACCTTCTCCTAGTACTGCCACGTGGGATGTTTACCTACTACTACTACTACTGCCACATGAAGTGTCTACCTGCTCCTAGTACTGCCACGTGGGATGTTTACCTACTACTACTACTACTGCCACATGGGGTATCTACCTACTTCTAGTACTGCCATGTGGGGTGTCTACCTACTCCTAGTACTGCTATGTGGGGTGTCTACCTACTCCTAATTTACTCACATTTATTTCTTAGACAGCTGATTCTCCATAATCTCCTAATTTATCACATACATATCTGAGAATATTGTTTGAGTTAGTGTTGAAGAGTAAAATATCATCCATGAGCAGACTTTCTTAATGCCCAGTCTAATGTCCACTGATGTCATTGATCTTGCAGTCTCTAAAGGCTGCCGCTGTTAGTTCAATATCTGAAGCAGATATCAACAAGGCTAGTGATAATCTTACCTTATTTGCTTTTCCACTCTTATGGAAGATGATATTACTCCCTCTGCAGAGGCTTTAATTAATTTTCTGGAGAATAAAAAAGCTGTTAAAAAATGAAAAAAGATAATCCCATATTAAATTCTCCAAAGCTGTATCAAATTCTAAATGCAGCAAAAGTTTGTGTATTTTTTATTTTCTAACTGCCTCTGCCAGTGATTAGGTTCTTCAGACATTATCTAGTGTGTGGCAGTTTTCAATAAACATTATTGGTCTTTGTAAATGCTTTGTTCTGATATTGTTTGTAGTCTCTCCACCCTATTGCAACCATAACATTTTGTAACATATATGGATGACATGGACATGCTTTTATTTCAAGTTTGCCAAAGTTTTGTAACATTATTGTTGCTGTGAGATTGTAAGAAGTGGGAATTATGTCCACGCTTCATTAAAATGATTTCAAATCTGTTAATCATAGGTCACTATAATAATTATAAATCTCTTTTGGTAGGCCATCTACATGACAGACCTTTCCATTCCTAAAGTTCAGATTTACTAACTGGTTACTAACTGATTTTCTTTACTTTTAACAAGGGCTGAAGTTATTTTGATTTCTGTATGTGTCAAATCTTGAGAGGAAGATGGTTTACATGCTTCTTAATTATTGGGGATTCATCTGTGTGTTGTTACACATAATTTTTTAAACACATGTTTGAGACTTCCTCAAATTTCTTTACTTGAAATGTTATTTTATTTCTACTTTCCTTATGTAATTTTGTGGACTATTTTGTGTGACGTTAACTTGTAATTAAAAAAACACAAGACAGAAATGCAGACTGTCATCTCATATGTTCAGGCTAGTATTCCATCTTATATTTCAGGCTGTCCTGATTCTTTTGTAGCATTTTAGACTTTCTAGATCCTGATTGACCTGCATAGTTAACAATTTTAAGCAACCAGACATATTCCCTAATTATTTTTTTACTTTCTCATACATATCTTTATAGTGATTTTCAGGACCTCCTGCAAATGACCATTCAAAATTTATTGAAAGATGTTAGATTAGGGATTTCCTGTTAACTTCAAGTATCCTCTTTCATGCCATAGACTAGTAGTTACCTTTTCTGGTTTCAGGCATTTTAAAACTAACATATTTGCTTACCACAGGACATGGAAATGGTGACATTAACATCCCAGCTGAAGTACAATTGGGACATGGTTAGACATCATTGTGGACAACACAGCAAAGTCACCAATTGAGGGCATGATTGCTAAAAGCCATTGGACAATACCTGTAATTGTGTTGCCTTTCCTACTAAAGAAGTGAGTGGATAGAAAATATAAGAAGTGCTTGATTTTTAAAATAATGACATAAAGTTATTAAACAAAGGCTTGTGGTCAGAAGTGCTCATACATTTTGATGTATTAGTAAGGTTTTTTAATTACTTTATTGTCTTCAATGTGGAATAAACACTTCATATAAGGAAATGTCCTGATGTCTGGTCTGTAAAAATATTTGATTGGCTCTCACTGATATGGGAGGGGGTATACCTGGAAGTATATTAATGGATTCAAAACTGCTCTGGTGACTGTTCTAATCCCCTGAAGCATGCTGTCCAACTTGCTGCATCTTTGGGTCTGATACTCTAACATCCACCATAGAATATGGCAGAACAGATATTTCCCATCCTTTTCTGAATCTATAAGCTGAAACAGTGATGCTTTAAAATCATATTTAATCATCTATATGCCCTCATGCAGGAAAATGTGGGTTTCCTAAAAATTGTCTGCTTGCTTTATTTTTTCTCCAGTGCTAAATCGCGTATCTCCAAATTGTTCTTTTAAAGGCATTTACATTGAATGAACATATATGCCTAGCTTAAATTACATCTCATACTAAGTTGAAGGAGAAGTAAGGTTTTCTAGATTCCAGATAAAAAGACCATCTAATTATTAAGTCATATGTTATCATGCAATATTTCAAATCTGTGATGCTACTGCAATATTGTATTTTATCTAGGGATCTTTTACACAGCATTATATTATTAGGAAATAAAAACTCAGCCTTTAGGCTTGGGTACAGTAATTATATTTTGGCTGGTCCAAATATGAATCAGTAATGTCTTCTTTTTGAATAAAATTAAATACCGCTACTAGAATTTTACTAGTCTTATTAGTAGATAACTAACTGAATATGGTAATAAAGCCATAACTGGGGGCCTTAAGATTTTTCAAAGAAGTAATTGTTTTAGTAATTTGTCTTTGTTTTAGAGGACAGTATACAATTGAATAAAATGAGGACTGAAGGTAATAAAGCAGGATGGCTCAAATATATACTTATCTACTGTATCTCTAATGCTGTCAGATGAGCTAGAGAATAAATCTCGTGGAAAGTCTTAGTAAAAGATTCTGTAAATATATTTAGCATCTTTCATGGCTGTAGCCATAATGTTTAAGGCTAAGCTAAAGTTAATAGGTTTTATACATGTATAATCCTAGCTAGGTATTTAGCTGACACCTGGGACCATTCAAAAAAAAAACAAACAAACAACAGATTTTGTTTCAAACAAAGAATGTTGAGAATGAAAAACAGCATTATGTTCTGCTTGTAGTTCTTTAACTTGACATTCTAGCTGAGTTCTGCAATTAGTATTTGGCAGACTCCCTCTTCATTGTTAGTAGGCGGCTTTATTCATAAAACTTCCTTTTATTTCTACTTTAAATGATACTCACTGAATATCTTTACTGTCTTAAGAGGAAACAGAATTATTAATATGTCTACTTAAATTTCTACCAATGAACTTATTTTTTAGGATTTGAAAGCAAAATGGATTTTTTTTTGGTCCAATTCCATTGTTTACTAAATGACAAAGTATAATTACTAACATTTAATGAAATTTTGACTTTAGAATGATCCAAGAAATAGCAAGGTTATCACAAATATGGCTGCTTCTTGCACACCTCCATGTGTGTCATCTTCTGTTAATTCAGACCATAAATTGGTGACCTTTCCCTTTAAAATTTTTAGAACATCCCATTCAATTAGCTTGATGTTTATTATCTTTTCAAAGACAAATCAAACTCAGATACTGGCTGACATAAATAAATTCCAATATAATCCTTCTCTGACAGACCCTATTGCTAAAGGCGCTACCTCTGCCTCTGACTTTTACTCACACTTATATAGTTGTATTCATAAGGCAATCTCTATTTGCACCAAATATAATGAGAATTTTAAAAGAACCCCCTAAAGTGCAATACCCATATATATCAGTCATATAAAAAGAAAATTATTTAATGTTTGTAAGAGATCTCATTCTATCGAACTTGGAATTGTAGTTAAGCAAACTTATAAAAAGCTTAAGAGTATCATTAAGAATATTAAGGCTAAATATGAACTTAAAATAGCTACTGAAGCCAAAAATAATTATAACTCTTTCTTTATCTATGTCAGGAAGTTACAAACTAAAACCCAGTAAAGCCCACAGCAATAATGATCAGTCTAACCCAAATAAAATAGTTAATATCCTAGCTGATAAACTTAGTATAAATTTCAGTCCACCTACAGGTATAGCTATTTGAAAGATTCATCAGTCCCAGCCACCCACTATAATTGGTATGGATTTAGTACTTTCAGCTCTCACAAAAGCTAAGAGTGTCTCATCCATGGTTATTGATAAAATAACTAATTATCTGATTATCAGTGCCAAATATGGCCTATATGAATCACTATGTAAACACTTTAATATAAGCCTCACATTTGAATACATTTCCAAAACCTGGACAGCACTACTATTATACAAGGGACGCTCAGTCATGGACCCTGATAACTATAGACCCATTACTCTCACTATCCTCATATGTAAAACTGTGGAATGTACTATCTCAGACCTCATTAACTAGACACTGAAAATATCTTAACCCTTGACTGTCATGTGTTTGGCTCTGTCAAAGGCAAGTCCTTACTTTTTAATGTTGTTAATTTCTTTTTAAAATTCAACAAAGCAATGGTATATGTTATGCAGTACATACAGTAGAGCAGATCTTGACTTCATCAGGATCTTGACTTGAAATTTGAATATAAATTCATATGTTCTGTTGCAGATGGCTTACTTGGTGTCTGACTAAACCCATATTATTAGTTGCAGGAATAACTTCTGGAATTGGAAGAGTTACAAGTGGTTCACCACATGGCTCAGTGCTGGGCCATCTCCCATTTGTCATCTGTTTCCAAGAACTTTAGACCAACACCCCTGCCCTAGGACCATCTAAATTTGAAGAGGACTGTAAATTGGTGATTGTTATTTGACCTTCCATTGCCTCACAATTACTCCAACATGGTTTAGACTATAACAACTGATACAAGGACAATGGTCCAAATTAAATGTAAAAAAATGTATAATTCTTTTTGGCAGATACAATATTTGTGCATCATACCATATAGGTGCCTGCTCCCTCCAAGCAGAGCATGTCATAAGAAATCTAGACAATCTTGTTGATAATTTCTTATCTTTTGACCAGCACACTGTAGCTCAGAAAGCCTTCTGTGTGCCTCATCTTATTTCCAGAGGCACCTCCTCTTGATATAAAAAAGGCTTAGTTCCACTTTATGTACATCTCATAGGATCCATTATTATATATAACCCCAACAGTGTCATGGGTTTGTCTAAGCATATCACTCATTTTTAAACAGCTTGAAGATTACAAGCTACAAAAAGATCAGTGACTTGAAGACAGTCGGGTATTCAGACAGATTGATAACCCTCTCTTTGCACTCTGTCTCTTGTAGACTCTGCTGTGGTGATCTGTGTCTAGTGTTTCAAGCCATGAAAGATCTGAGCCTTCTTGACCTCCTATTTCTTCACAGAAAAAATTATTCATGAAATACCCATTGAATGGAACTAAACCTTTATCAACAGATAAATAAGATTTGTTCTCATGATAGATGCATAGCACAATATATCCCCTACCTGTGCAAAAAATTTCCATGACATTTCATACAGTGGGGTACCCTTGTTGCCTTCAAGGAAAGCCTAGATAATTAGATGGACAGCTTAAAATTCTCCCCTGGTCTATCTTGTTTTGCCCTCCATGAGGTTGAAGAGAACTTATGAATATTATTTATTGGCTAGACATGTAACGGTCTGTAGACTGATGACCTATGACTTACCTATGGACCTAAGGCTTGAAGTTTATACTGTATTATAGTACATACAGGTTCGCAGGTTCACAGATAGGTATTAGGCTATTGGCCCTAGGGCCTGTATAAGCCTAGGCAAATGGTACCCTGGCTTTTGCCATGCAAGAAAATTATTTTCCTGTGCCCCTGTCAAGCAGAGCCACAGAAGTGAACCCCAGGGTGAATTTCTTATCTCCCATCCAATCATCAAGATTTTTCTTGAAGAGTGCTAATGAGGAGCTTTGTTTGATATAGCTAGGTAGTTTGTTCCAGAGTATGGGAAGTCTCTGAGATAAGAATCTATCCCTCAACATGTTCTGTTTATTGTGGTGACAAGGTTTAGGTCCCTAGAGTGTGTAGCTCAGAGGGATTGGGATTTCTTTACATGGAGCATGTCCAACAGCTCTGGGTTTGACATAGCTTTGTATGTTAGGCAGAGACCGCCTCTGAGTAGGCAATATGTGACAGAGTAAAGCTGGAGTTTTTTGAGATGGTCTGCGTAGGGCATCTGTTTGAGACCAGTAATCCTCTTTGTGAGGTATTTCTGTGGCCTTTCCAGTTGTTGTAGATGTCTTGTGAGGTACATACCAAAAGGGGTGTTGTACTCTATAATGGGTCTAATGAGTGATGAGTAGAGGGGGACAATGACCTCTTTTTTCCTGGATGAGAAACCTTTTGTGATGAGGTGTGCCACGTATAAGGATTTCCTGACTACTGTGGCAATGTGATTATCAAAGGAGAGACTACTGTCCACCTGTGTCCCAAGATCTCTTATCACACTTTCGGTGTTAAGTAGACTACTGCCTATGTGGTGGTTCATGGGTACAGAGTTTTTACCAAAAGGGATGACAATAAACTTTTTGGCATTGAGCTTGAGGCCATGGCTTTGGCACCAGGCATCTGCCTCAGTGAGGCCCTTTTGTAGGATGTCCACATCATTATGAGATTTGATTATGGCTTCTAGTTTGCAGTCATCTGCGAACTTTGTTAGCCAAAGACCTTCTGTGTTAGCCTGTACTTCAGAAAAGTAGATACCAAACAGGAGAGGACCTAGGACTGAACCCTGTGGTACTCCACTTGTCACTGGTCTGAAGTTGGATTTAGAGTCTGCTACTTTCACAGTGTCGGTTCGGTCAGTGAGCCAGTTGGCAACCCATCTTGTGACATAGGGATTTATACCTAGTTTAGTGAGTTTGTCTATAATTCCAGAGTGGGGGATGGTGTTGAAAGCCTTGAAGAGATCTAGCTAGGCTGTGTGTACCACCTTACCCTCATCTACAGCTTTGGTGACCGCTTCAAAGAAGTCTATCAGGTTTTGGAGACATGATCTGCCTTTTACAAACCTGAACTGGGTAGGGTCCAGAGTTTGGAGATTACCAATGTCATTGTTTATAAGTTCCATGATGATATGCTCCATAGCCTTGCAGACCAGGCTCATCAGGCTAATGGGGCGGTAGTTCCTGGGGTCTGTGGTGGCTCCCCCTTTGTGAAGTGGGATAACTGTTGCTGTGCTCCATTCAGTGGGCACAAAGCCTGAGGTAAGGCTATGACTGAACATGGTACTTAGGTGGGGTGCCAGTTCGTTCTGTAGTTCATGTAGAACACAGCCTGGGATGTTGTCAGGTCCCATGGATGCTGTGTTCTTGGCTTTGGAGAGTGTGTTTTTTACCTGTGCAGCTGTGATTACAGGTACTTTGTATTCTTCTGGTATAGAGATGGGCCCTTTAGGGGATGAGAGAGGGGTAAAGTTAGCACTGTACCTATCTACCAGGATGTTGGCAATACCAATTGGTTCTGTATATTTAGTGCCATTGTGCTGTAACACAGAGCAGATCTGAGTGTTGCCATTGAGATTCTTGACATAGCTATAGAATGCTTTGTGGTTGTCTTTAGAATCAGTGGCTATTTTGTTTTCATAACTAGCTTTGGAGGATTTTATGAGGGATCTCAGCTTCATACTGAGGCTGACAACAGAGTTCCTTCAATCATGGAATTTTACTCTTTTTTGCAACAGTTTCTTTCTTCTGTTGTAGAGTTTGTTTATAGCAGGGGACCACCAGATTGGCTTCCTTTTTTTGGAGGATAGCATCTTGGTTCTGTTAGGGATTGCATGATCCATGTACTCATGTAAGTGCTTATAAAGTGCAATTGTATAGGATTCAGCAGTCGTATCTCTATTGTCCATCAGCATGGGTGTCGTGAAGTTTGACACTTCTGTCTTAAGAAACGTGAAGTTGGCTTTGGAGAAATTTTTACGGTGGTTTCCCTAATGGGGGGTGGGGTGGGGTGGGGCTGGGATGTGGATGTCTAGAGTGATTTGCTTGTGGTTGGATCTGACCAACGAGGAATTGACCACTGGTGTGGAACACTAGTTGCCCATGTTGGTAATGACCAGGTCTAGGATATTGCTGCCCCTGGTGGGGGTGTGAATAAGTTGATCCAAGGCATTGGAATTTATGAATTCCAGAAAACTTTGAGCACAAGAGTTGGTACATGAGTAGTTTTCCCAGTTAATGGTGGGGTAGTTGAAATCGCCCATTATTAGGGTGTTAGGTTGTACCCTAATATTTACCAGTGTATCAAGAAATGAGTAGTGGGAATCCTGGGGCATGGTGGGGGATCTGTAGCACTCTACAATTTGCATTGCGGTCTTGCCCAGAGTTAGTTGCACTTGGATAATCTCAGATGCATTATGCTGAGCAACTAGCCTGGAGGTGTGGATATCCTTAATGAATATGGACATGCCTCTGCCTTTAGTGCTTCAGTCCAAGTTAGGTGGCTGAAAGGTGTGGTATGAATTATAGCCTGGTAATACAGGGGTGCTCTCTGGAGCCTTGAATCAGGTCTTTGTCACTGCACAGATGTCGATGTTCTCCATTTTAAGGAGTGCCTCGAGTGAGTGCATTTTGAGGTTTAGACTTCTAGCATTGAGTAGCATTACCCTCAGATTATGCTTGCTTGTACCTGTTATGTTGGTGAATTTGTCATTTGAATCTTGCCTAAAAAGGCGCTATACGGGTGGCAAGAGCCTTAGCCAGTATCCGGAATCCCAAGGGCGACAGGTGCAGGCCATCTCTGGCAAAGCATTGTCGTTTGTCGATCATGTCATCCCAGGCAGACAGATACTGGATCCCTTTAGAATGACACCAGAAGATTAGCCAATTGTTGAAGTCAATCATTTTGTCTTTGTACTGTGGTATCATTCTGGGTGATGGCAGGATGCTACTCAGGGCTAGGATACTACCTGTCTGGGCTACAAGATCAGAAAGCTCCTCCATGTCTCTTTTCATGTAGTCCAGGGAGGTACGTCTCAGGTCATTCACACCAACAGGAACAATGACAGAGTCATATTTGTACTTTTGCTGTGGAATGACCTGAGTGCATGCGTTATGTGGCGGATCCTGGCACCTGACAGGCAGCTGACAGTGACTTTCTCCTTGTTTAGCCTGGTGAGTAGAACATCAGTGTGGCTGACTATAGAGTCACCTATGACTAGAGTGTTAGGTACGTTGTTATGCCTTACGAGTGATTAAGAAAGTAAATTGAAGTCAAAATAGGACCGAGATTTATGAAAAACAGGGAAAAAAGAAAACTGAAATTAATCTAGGTATAGAATTGTAAAATAATACATTAAAATCAAAATTTCCATTAGATATAAGAGATTTAGATAGTTTTGAATATACTTTCCCCAGGATTCACTAATCCTCCGTGTAAGACTTAATTAGTCTTACACAGAAATGCCAGTCTAAGAGTAAGATGGTAGCATGCCATGCATATTAATGAGGGTGCATTCCCTCAACTCTAAGGCTAACATGGAGCATGCACGAGTGCAGGGGGCGTGTCGGACTGTGACCAGTCCAAAAGTCCATGCCCCTGCAAGTCTCTCAATCGGGAAATGTCAACTTACATGAGCGAGTCCGTTCAAATGTGTACATACCCAACACTACACTCCCCAACATTCTAAACCTCTGTACAATTATAAAATGTAAAACTTTTATTTATTTATTTTTTATTATTCCCGATATAGCTGCCTGTATTTGTGCGGGTTTGCCAATTGCTTAGCTACAGTTAGCAGTTTAGACATCGAAGAGGATAATAAGAAACTTATATGCAAATTAAGTGAAATAGCGATAGGATAGTGGTAGAGCCTTTGCACAAAGAAGAGGCATTCCCGGTTCGAGTCCCACCACTCCACTTTCTATTTTCTGTTGGAAATCTGTATATAAAAATAATTCCTGACATTTATCATTTAAATTTTAGTAGTGAATGAATTTTTTATATATATATATATATATATATATATATATATATATGAAGGTGAAATGGTTATGCATACTGATGGATGCATAAGTAACGTATCTTAAGCAATGTGAAGCACTGCTAAGCAAAGTTTGCCAGTATTAAGCATATTTAAATGTAATTGCTCATAGTTGAGCACTGCATTAACTAGCGCAATGGTTTTGCGCGCATAGCTACGCATTGCTCCAACTAGTGCAATGCTGTTTGCGTGGAGTTGCGCTCCGCGCTAACCAGCACAACGTCGGGCAATGCCAAGCAATGTAGAGCAATGCCGAGCAACATAGAGCAACATCGGGCAAAGTTGAGCAAAGTCGGTAAAACACAGCCACACCTCCTAGCCGGTCTGGTCAGTAGTAAAATAAAAAGCAATTACAGGCCTTGAACCAGGGATATGGTGCACCATAATCACCGTACTGAACCACTAAGCCATGACATCTTTTCATAAGCATGCACTTTCAACACACATATACATATCAATGGAAGTTTACCCATTGCTAAGCATGTGTGCCTTCAGCTGAGTTTTTTCAAAACTTGCCAATCACAAATAAGTGCGGGAAATGATGCATATTTAAGCTTCATAGGCGGGAATACTTGCCATAACTGGCTGTAGCTCCCATATGCAGGCAGCAATGGCTGGTGCTGGACAGGGTTCTCATTTTCGAGTGCAACGTTGGGGCATTGAGGAGTCAAAAGTAATGGTTTGGCTCCTTGTCCATAATCATGAGGATAGATTCCTGTGGGGCCAGTACCAGGGCACCCAATACAAAGCGGAAGCCTGGGACCATCTAGCTCATGAACTCACCAATGCCACAGGTGTCCCTCGGACTGGTGAGCAGGTCAGACACCACCACGCAGACCTGAAGAGACGCAAGGTGGATCAACTGGACCAGTGGATCCAGGAGGCCCGTGGGATGGAAAACGCCCCACTACTGAGTAAGAAGCCATGGAATTAAGTATGTAAGAATTGCTATTCTAGTGTATACTATGGATAGGTATGTCTAAATATCATTTAATTTACTTCACAGCTGCAGGTGCGAATCAGCAAGCCTATGCAGATAGGCTGCTAAGGCTGCACCACCAGGCAGGTTAGTAATTATTCTGCTTGTACTGTTATGTAAAATAAATGAGAGAGCCTGAAAAAAGTGTTTTAACACAATAAATAAAGGTATAATAATTTTCTAATAATTATTCTGCATGAACTGTTACATAAAATAAGTGAGAGAGAGCCTCTAGAAAAGTGTTTTAAGTCTTTAATAAAGGTATAATTCCTGGAGTGTGTCTATGTCATTTTCTTTGATATGTTGTTGTACTCTTGCATTATAGAAATAGTACTGTTGTATTAAGCGCTGTTAACACACAGTTGGGTAGGCCCATATAAAGTGGATGAAGGGAGTGCCAGTAGCTTTTAAGCTTATTTACAGTCCTCAACTGTTGGTTCATGCCCAGCATGTACAGGTTAATCTGGCACATGAATAGCTTGGTATTGTGTTCCCCAGAAATGTCATTGTGCTGTCAGAATATAACATTTAACTGATAATTTTACCTAAACATATCTAGATAAGTATAGGAAAGTAGAGCTGTCAGTATACCATTTCAGCAGTAATGTGTCTGAGTAACTCACAAAATATGTAGCAGTAACATCTGCATCCCGGACAGTTTGTATGTCAGATACAGCCCATGTATATAAAGATCTAGCAAAACCCATTTCACAATTTAAGGACAATTGGGTAGTGTAATAATACATGTAGGGGACATATAACTGCAGTTAATAGGAATGTAGTGTAAGTAGAAGGATATATAAGTTATTAATGGAGCTATCATTTTCCACCCTACTGTATGTGCATAAAAAATGCAATTCCACACCTCAATGGGTATGTCTAATCTCAAAACATTTGTTGGGACATATGTCCTATTGGTTTATAAATATCTGCATTTATTTTGATGCATGTGCCCTGTTCAAATACCATAGTATTGGTGGCCTGTTGCCATCAATTAAACCTGCATGCTGTTGTAATGTCCACTGTTGTTCTATATATGCATGTGTCATGCTTGCTGCTCAACTGTTGGAACTCTGGTATGTTGGGTTAATGGGAATACTTCTGCATGCTGTTATAACTAATTGGGAATGCTGTTGACTGTTACTAACCCATATTTTCATTAAATCCTCCTAAACATAGAATGTATGGGAAGGGCAGTCCCAGCGGACCAACCTGTCTCACCTCAGCTGGCGATGGCACCTGGCAGCAGCAGGTCCATGCCCAGCCTGGGACCTCCTCCTCTGTTGGCCCTGTGCCACCTTCAGGTGGAAGCGCTTCAGGGGATGGAGCTCGTCCCCCCGTGCAAGCATGGGAGGAGAGGGCCACCTATCACCCTCTGAATGGTCCAGGCTGTGGTGCATAGGGAGATTGAGCGTTCTGTTGCTGATCCTCTATGCCAGCTTGAGGCACGAGTGGCACGACTCACGGGTGAGCCTGCTCCTCCTATGCAGCCCCCAGCACAGCCACCCTCTGAGCTGTGAAGGCGCAGTGGTGACTGCCCATGGGTGGGGATCTCAGTTCCACTGTTGCCATCTGTGGGCTCATGGGCTTGCGATTTCCAAACATCCTTCCCCGTCAATGGTGTTCACCCACCACATGTGTCATATTCCATCCCTGTATGCATCTTGTTTGTCTTGTCTGTTTACCTCCCCAACCTACCTCCCCAAATATCCCTACTTCCCCTACCCCACATTCCACTCTCACATGAAAAAAAAAGGGCAAACTGCTCCCAAAATAAAATTACGCCCCATACATAGCTGCCCATTTTGCACACTTGTCCGCTGGACACATAAACTGATATTTAATTGGCAGTACAACATACTTTGTTGTCCTCACCCCTCTCACAGGGGTTGAAGGTTTCATATTTCCCTCCAAATTTATTGCATATGCACAGCTGTTGCTGTTAAAGAAATGGGCAGCTATGGACCTTCCCTACACCCGTCCTGCACATCCTGAGCTGTTTTCCCTACTGTCTTTCCCTCTTTGTGCCCCTTTTTTACCACTTTCCTATCTCCCCATTTTCTTTTCTTTCAAAGAAATGAGCGTGGGGGTTAGCGGGAGTAAGCACTATTAAGCAGTAGTTAGCGGGTTTGTGCAAGTGTGCGCCTGTGTGTGCGCTTAGCTAAGCATTGCTAAGCATCACGCAAACCCGCGTAAACCCGCTTACAACTGCTTAAAAGTGCCTTAGTCACTCTGTATGTCAGGGCCCTGGTTCTGCTCAGCAGCAAAATAAACCACCTCTGTCAGTCTCGAACCCTGGACCTTGCACACACTAGACTGCATGAAGTGCCAGTAAGCCACGGTAGATATACAACAAGTTGGTACTGAAATAAATATATCATGCATCAGAATGAGTGAATGTAAAGGAAAAATAGGAATGCCATAACACAAATCTTGTTCTGTGGATCTTTACCAGCAGTTGTTGTGGAATTGCATTACATGACTGTGATAAGAGAACCAGCCATTCTAGCAGGAAATAATGTTACAGCAGCGCATTACAACCCCCACACAGTATCATAGCAGGACAAACACTGGCATATCTGATTAGGGCAGACGCCATACTTCCCAACTGTGACTAATTTTCAGGGATGTCCCTGATTTTGAAACAAATTTTAGCTGTGTCCCTCTGAATCCCTCTGAAAAGTACTGATGTTAGGCAGAAAGGTGGGGAATTACACTTAATAAATAATGACAATAAGTAAGAGTTAGACACTGCTTGTACTTCAGAAAAGGTGCATTAATCCATATGCTCTGATTCTCTCAAAGTCTCAACTTAATGTCTCTAATATTTTAAAGGTGTACCTCACTTTTACCTACTTTTCCCTGAGTCTGTTCAAATATGTACCTGAATATTTGACAGGCCTGGCAGAAGCAGAAACACATGGGCATATCAGCTTTTCTGCTGTTGCACACTGTGCAAATAGTTTTGGAAGGAGTTCCAGAAGCATACCCTTATATAGGAGAACAACACTGAAATACCAAAGGATGTAGCCATGTACTGGTAGCAACCAACTGTGACAATGGCATTGTTCCAGTGCTGAAAAGACCGGTGTGGTGCACAGACAAAGAATAACAGGCTAACCTCTGGTTACCATCTGGATAGGTCCACAGTTGGGAGCTACGCAGACAGACTACTTGCCTTGATAAACTAACAGGTACACAGCAACCCTTTAAGTCCAGCAAGATAAACTTCACACAATAATACATAATGCTCTCTGTACTTCTGCACCCCTACCCAAATGTACAATATACCTGTGTGTTCAGGGTCTACCAAGGATGTAGGTAGGCATACTCAGTACTGAAATTTGTCCAGTTTTCTTGAGCAGCCTGTGCTAATGTCAACACTAAAAAAGCACAAACTGTTCAGAAGTGAGTAAATTAATATTCACAGTATAGCAGTTCACAAACAGTTCATGTGCCAAAATAATACATCCCAATAACAACTTTTAATTCAGTTAATTGTATAATTAGAAAAGAAAGTACATACTCACATGTATCTTGTGTTAGCATTTGGAGGGGTGAGTACAAGTCTACACTGACAAGTGTGTACTGGAAGCAGCAACATTTAGGTCTGAGTACAACATTAAAATCATTGGCTACACCCCTGGCTTCAGATATAAGAACTATACCAACCTTCTGACTTAAACAACGATGTCCACAGCAAACAAGCATAATCCCCATTTTGGAAAGCTGAAAGGGCTATGCCTACCTGAGTTAGCAATTTATAGTACTGGGTTGCTATAACAGTGATTACTGCAATTACCACACAGCAGGCTGCAAGCAATTAGCAAATGGTGGCCACCAATTGGTGCAGAGGCCATCACCTGCACATGTGCCAATACCTGTAAAAGCAGGCTGTAATTGCTGTCCACAAACTCAATCACTCTATTGCAGAGACTGAGAGAGAGAGAGAGACAGAGAGAGAGAGAGAGAAAACAGTGAAAAGCAAAAGAAAAACGGAAAATAAATAATATCAACTCATACAAAGGAAAGGTATGTAACAGATATGTATTTATTGGCATGTAGTAGATGTTTTTGAAGAGTACTCTACATAATGTGAATCATTCATATGTGGCAGCAGTACGTATCTATGCACAGATGTCCTGCTTAACTACTGCCATGGACAATTCAGTGTGTAGCTGTGTGCAGTGGGGCATAACTGTGAAATATGTAGCTCAGCATTAAATGTCAAACATCTGATCCAATTTATCTATGTTCTGTACAGTAGTGTGGACAATGGCTGTTTGGGGGATTAGCGCAAACATTTATATAAACATGGTTGTGACAGAGTAACACATGCACGATAGTCATATTAAAGTTTAGCTTAGCATTGGCAACTGCTGTACCAGGCTAGTATGCTAATCTAGCATTTGTAGCTATATATACCCCCTCTAATGTTACTGTGTGTTCACATGTGACACCTGTTCATGTTGCAGCAAGGCCCAACAGTTTAGCTGTGAGGTACAGGAACTTACAACAGTGTGGACCTTGTGTGTGTATGGCACACACATACGGAGATATATATATGTGTCATATATATTAACATCTGTATATGTGCATAGAGCAAGGGACATATTGCAACTGTTTGTGAAGGGTGGACATATATATGTTGGTGAAGGTTGTTATGTGCATATTTATATGTAGGTTTTAGTGTGTGACAAACAAGACAGCATACAGTGCTGGTATATGACATGTGGTGGTTAAACACTGTGTGTGTTTTGTTCAGTTTGCAATGTTGCAGCCAGTGAGGCCTGCTAAAGCTACCTGGGCTGAGAACACTTTCAATGTATTTCTCACAAGACTGTCAACAAGAAAACCGTGAAAAAGCACTCAAACAAAACCAATAACAGGAAAAACGTGCTTTGGGCTGATGGAGAGAACACAAGACTGTGCGATATTATTACATTACTGTATACCTCACATCCTTTGTATAATTGATATTTCCACCATGAAAGGTGGACTGTATATGTGCCTATATGTATATGTATATGTACACCAATGGATGTGTCTATGTATGTGTATATATATATATATATATATATATATATATATATATATATATATATATATATATATATATATATAGAGAGAGAGAGAGAGAGTCATATATAGTCATACACACCCACATCTACTTGTTGCAATAGATTCTATGTAAAGTTGACTGAGTGTGATGGTCAATGTGTTGGTGAATGTGTCAAAGATGTGTATTTGTGGGATAGCTTAGTGGGAAACTGTCTCTGTCATGATATTATGTGTACTTGCTTCGATCCCAGCAAAAGCTGTGTATGCTGTTGCTAGGCAGATAAAGCACTATGGCATACAGTCTGATGTAGTCCCTTGGTGTTAACTGGGGTGTGTCATTGGAGGCTAAAGCATTGCATGTATGCTTATTGATTGGTACATATGTTGAATCCAAATCCTGTATGAACTGTAGTACTACTTGAAGCTGTAGGCCTAAACAGCAAAGTATGGTGTATGTCCACATTGCTTGGAACCACTGTTTTGTGTGGTCCCTGTAGTCCTCACAGATTACATTCCACAGGCTTAATGTTTTGTAAGTACTGACACACAGTACTGCATGGTACACAAGTAAAGCTTATCTGGGTTGCCATACCTTTGTGTCTTGTAATTATGTCTGATGTGTGTGTGGGTATACCTGTAACATGTCCTCTGTCATATGTGTGTTACAAGATATAACTGTGTATCTAGCAACATTTATAGTTTACTACAGCAGTATGCCACCTATATTCACAATTGTGCACATATTTTGGCCACGGGTTTGCCATCAACAAGTTGTCTGGTATAATGGTAATACTGTAACTGGACTTTACAAACATTGCGATGGATGACATATTTCTTTATACATTCACTTGATTTATACCTTCTGTGGCTAGGTGGTGCATTGTGTCACATACAGTGTGCCATGTACTGTTGTGTAGTCTTATATAGTGATTTTATTTTGTTGCTGTGCAGAACATGGTTTATTATATAGAGCATGCCAGGCACTTTCAAGTAGTTGTGGGGTGAGCACTGATAAGTGGTATTGAAAGTGTTTAATCTCAGTCAGCTAATAGGTTGCTATATATGGCAGTTCAGTGATATCTGTACTGTATAATGTTAAGTGTGCCATATGACTTGATCAGACATATTTTTTCTTTGTCTTCCAGGGATCATGGCCCAACATCGTAATCCTAGCTACAGTAGTGCTGAGGATGACATTATTACCAGCTGTCTGATTCAGCACTATAGCCTACTATTCTCGAGAACCAGCCAAGACCAGCATGAGCGTACTGCACTGTGGCAAGATGTCCGGAGGGTAAATGACATAGGCATGCATAACCGGACATATGAGCAGGTATGCCATCACTGCAGTGATTTACTTAGACATGTCCGGCAGTGTGCTTCTGATGTCCGTAGACAACAGCTTGCAACAGGTGGTGGGGTTAACATCCATCCCCTCTCACCAGAGTGGAGGAGCTGCTCTTGAGCCTGGTGGCACCTGCCCAACAACAACAACAGCAGACATTTAAAAAAAAAATTTTGTTTTTTGTCATTGGTCGTGTGATTGACTGTGGGGAAGGTGGAGATGTGGTTAATAGGGTGGGTCATTGGAGACAGAATGGCAAATTAGATTAGATGCCTGTAGGCCCCCAGGTTTAAATGACCACATCTCTATAAAACCTATGTTAAAACTTAGATCTCAACAGATTTAATGTCAAACAGAATTAAATTTGGTATTTAAGGGTGTAAATGTGAACATTTATAGATTGATTATTATTATTATTCATTTGGTTTTTGTATTTATTGTATAATATTTAGTTCTACAACAACTATTAAATATATTTAAGTAGAATAGTATGGTTGGTAAGTGTTTTAAGAAAAAACTTTTTAAAATAACATCTTTGTATATTTATATGTAACACTAAGTTAGTAATATTAAGGTGTTTTAAACAGTTTTTAACAGTATTTAATGGGATAATTAATTTTATTTAATTAATTATGTGTAGGGGGGAGGTATTTGTTTCATCCAATGGTAGTTGTGGATACTGTATTTATATCCAAGTTCATGTTGATTTTATGTTATGACTCTGATGAAGCCGAATTGTTTGGCGAAAGCATTTTTTTGTGCTTAGTCTGTACCTGTCAGCGTGTTTATTAAAATCCTTTGGTGAATTTGCCTTCCGTGCGACAATTACTGGACTTTGTGGTACCTTTTATGTTCTTTATTGGAATCTGCCCTGGTGGGTGTAATTTCTTTTTATTTACCTTGATGGAGGTTGGAGCCACCCAGCAAGAACACATGGAGCGTGCAGGTAACATGGCATATCTGTAGTCTACTGTTACCTCTATTGGTAGATCATGCATATGTGAGATGTGTACTGTGTAGTTAGAAGATGTGGAGCCTGTTGTTGTGCAATACTGATCATTTGGAACATAATATGTAGGCCTGTGAATGTAAACTGTTGTACTACTGTAAGATTGCAAACCCACAGTAGCAATGCCACAGTTGTCGCCACTGACAAACTGTCTCATATCCATGTAGGTCCCTCTGGTGTGACAGCAAGGCAGCGGACACATGCTGGTGAGTGTGTTCTACATTTATTATTGCAAATAAAAAGTGCATGTCATAGTTAAGATGTAGGCCATGTACACATGTAACACACCTACGCATAATGTATGCTGTGCATGTTTGCTGTGAGACTACGCACATCTCAGTAATGTGATTAGCTGCCTCAAGCACATGCAATACACAGACCATCTCAAACAAATGTGGCTACACTGTAGTGACCACTGGATAGGCAGAGTCGATACGCATGCACACAACATACGCAACTATGTCATACACAGAACATGTTAACATGCTACACATGAACTATTCACAAACCCTCTGTAAAGTCACACTCCAGTATCCCAAATGTCATCCACACAGCACACATAATATACCTGAGGGGTAGAGGCCTATCATGGGGAAGTGAAACACTCTGCAACACACAACACATTCATGTTAGACAATGCTCCTTATAGGCCTCCTTATAAACCCATGTAACAATGGCTGTGAAATGGTGAATATAGCCATGGTAGTACAGTTGTGGTACAGCATGATAGGTGCTGGTTTGGGATACATTTGTAGCCTTGAGTGACCACATGATGCTTCATGATGATGGCTTATGGTACTACACCCCATCCAGTTATTGTAACCACAGTACTACACATAGCTTTCATTGCTATATACCTCAATGTTGTGTGTGTGCAAACATATGCACCTATAAACAATATGCATACCAATCACCATTTGCACAACTGACACATATATGTCTTGTAATGCTAATGAGTGGCTAGGTCATATGACACACACTGGGTATGTGTGATGTTTAAATATGCAGTTGTGTTTTAGCATGCCATGTCATGGATGACACTGGCATGTCCACAATATGATATACACTCACCATAACTACTGTACATTGGCTATGTGGACCAATGGTATTCCATCAGTTATACATGCACCACTGATCATGTGTGTGTGTATACACATCATGCATGAGCTAAAACTGTGTCCACAATTATTTGCTAAAGACACAGAAGCTCTGATCAGAATTGGATATCTGTGTGACACACAGATACACATCCAGCCATGGTAAGTATACCTGTGAGTGATGGTGCACAGTACATTAAATAATTTTTAATACTTGCACAGCAATGTTGTGTCCATGTATACATTGCGTTCCAGGGGGAGGCCAATCAACAAACAACAAAACACATGCATCAAAGCCATGTATACTGTTAGTAACAAGGACTGTCTACACTCACACTGCATGCTGTTGAGCAACACGTCCTGTATGCTGACATGTGTGATATGACTGTTTGGCTTGTGATACTGTACCCCACTATCAACTGCTATTGAGTATGTTCTGAGATTGCTGGTGGTGTGTGTGTGTGTGTGTGTGTGTGTGTGTGTGTGTGTGTGTGTGTGTGTGTGTGTGTGTGTGTGTGTGTGTGTGTCTGCTTTAGTGAGGAGTGTATTTGTGTGCATGTGTGCATGTGTGTTCATGTGTGCATGTGTGCATGTGTGCATGTGTGCATGTGTGCATGTGTGCATGTGTTCATGTGTTCATGTGTTCTGACATCATGTACAGGTCTTAAAGTGTGTTTCCTGTTTTACTCTCACAGGTGCTGAGGTTGGGCTGGTTCAGTGCAGCAGGGAGCCTGATGTCACTGACACAAATAGTGATAATGAGGATAGGTGTGTTGAGGCACAGGCACGTTTGTCAGGGTCTGTTGTTGGGCCACCAATTGACAGTACACAAGTCTCCACCGCATCCATGAACACAGTCATACTGAATGTACATCCATCATCACCAATGCCCTTAGCAGATGGACAGTGTACAGTCAGCAATGACCAGGACAGTGTGGTATCTATGGCACATGCATCAGGACACAGCAGCCATAGCCATATGTCTGGAATGGTACCACATAGGCAGATTTCCAGGGGTTCTCGTCAGAGCACCACTGCTGATCATCATGCCCCTAGCAGATGTGCCACAACTCTTACAACCCCACGCATGTTCCAGGCTGTCATGGAGGCACATGCACTTATGGAGCAGTACACCAGACAGGGACTAAGGGCACAGAGGGCTCATAACACCTCTTTAAATGACAGTATCCGTGACCTAGCATGTGCCATCCGTAATTACACTGAGGTCATTAATAGACGTTGGGGTGAGACATTAGATGTCCTCCACAAAGTCATGTCCATGTGTCAGGACAGTGCGGGACAGTTGAGACATTGACGTGGATGTATGCCAGCAACATCATTAGCTGGCAGTCTCCGTGGATGTCCATCAAGCCATAGCCGCTCCAGTAGTGCCAGTACCAGCCCCAGCAATGTTGGGGGTGGGCTGTCCATAGACCATCCCAGAAGACCACATGCATATGGCTCTGGCCAGTCCCAGCAGGGACCTGGATCCAGTGTACATATGTCAACCTCTGAGGATAGTACCCAGTCTGGATTAGTACCTGATACTGTCTGTAGCACCCCTGCCAGGCACAGGTCCCATATCCATGGCTAGAGATGGTGATCTGTAAAGTCTGCCAGGTACAGTCTGTAGCTGTCCCACAAATCCCCGTATATGGCAGCCACATGGTGGAACTGTGTGCATGCAGACACACACACACATAAACCAGACATCTAGGGCAAACACATACCTGCACACATTACATCCACATTGGCCCATAACAGTACTCTTGGCCCTCACACACACACTCACACACACATGTTGATTGTATGGCTCAATGTAGGCCTCTGGCAAACCAATAACACACCCTGTGCATATGATAAAACCTGTGCCACCTCCTGTCATCTGTAACATTGATGCAGGAACAGGCTAACATGGTGCTGATGCACAGGGTGACTATAACAGAATAGCAATGTTAGCATGTTGTCAGCAGTAAAGTGTAATGATATCCTTGAAGGTGTAGCTGAGCAGGCATGATGCATTAAAGCTATAATTATCAATGTAGTATTGTTTACACCAGTGTTTATATTCCAATTGTGTATTGTCTGCCCATGTGCCACTTGGCTGATGTGTGTAGTTTTGTCAGCATGTGTTAGAGAGTGGACAGTAACTGTGGGATGTGTGCAGCACAGATTTGCAGGTGTACATTAGTGAACATGGTTGTGGTGCACTGTCTGCATGTACGTGCATATTGGACACATGGGCAGGGTGACATGCCTTGTATTAGACAGTGTTAACACTCCATAGTTTCTATTGGTGGCCAGTATGCATTGTACTACACACATTTTGGAACTTGAGTACACGTGTGTGTATGACACAGTTTGACACTGTGCTGTGGGTGATACTGTTACTATCTGTCATTGGTTTGCATTCTGGTAGTATACATAACCTCAACAGCCTGACCATAAACAATTGTTAGATGATGTCTTGACAACTGACACACAGATGTAGGACACACAGTAACATTTGCAGCCTTCAAGTACTATTCTATGCCAGTAACCAGTGGTATTCACCTGCACTCAGTCCTGGGACCACTCCTGTTTGGCATATAGCTTTCTTAGGTACTAGCAAACACAGTAGGGATATGTCTGGCCATGTTTGGCAATGCATACTGTGGGCTATAATGCATTCTTCAGATGACACACACATCCTCCAAAAGGGTATCATACAGACAGATACCTGGTGTCAAAGCCATGCTGTAAAGCTGTAAGCCAAATAAAGCATAGTCATCCACTTTTACAAAACATAGTATCCCCAGAGTACCACATAGGTAGTAGCCCCCAAAATGTTGAACAAGTATCAATGTATACATAGAACCATGTGTTACATCATCTCTCCTTTGATAATCACATTTCCAAAGGGTTTCGGAAATCCCTCTGTGGATCACATAAGCAATAAGGGGTCTGCATGCATATCCACAAAGGTTGTTGCACACCTATAATAAATAGCCATCTTTGACAGACTTTGCTGCTTTTGAACAGGTTTCAAATATACCTCAGGCATAAACCCTCACTCACACTATTCAAGAGAAACCATAATGAGTGTATGTGAAACGGCTGATGAAGGCCAGGGATCACTGCAGTGGCTAGGCTTGTCACAAGCATACAGATGCAACCTAAGGTCTGGAAAGCAGCAGCACACTCTGGCAAAGATAACAGATGTGTTCATGGAGAAAGCAGGGTTCCCACCTATGAAATAATTGAGGTCACATGTATGTATATGTATTTGCCACACAGCTACCTGACATGTGTAATGCACATACTGTTGTCATTGTGATATGTCATACAGTAGTAAAAGCAAAACCCACATCACATTGACCAACAGTGTCACACACGTGGAGCATACACACAGTCACCAAGAGCAAGATACAAGCCCCTACCTAACTACTTTATGATACTAGAGCAGTACGCATTAACACGCTGCGCTATGCACACGAGTGGGAACTCTTTTTTTCCACAGGCATATTTGTAGGATAGTGACATCATCAGACTTGACAAAGATGAGTATACCACTTTTATGGTGTTTCAGTAGTCTTCAAAATGGTTGTTTCTCTCCAAGGCGACACACACACACACACACACACACTCTCATACAGTTGGTAAGTGCAGGATTTAAACCCCTACCTAACTACTTTATAATACTAGAGGAGTATGCATTAACATGATGCGCTATACACATTACTGGGAGCTTTCTATTCCACAGTTATATTTGTAGGATGGTGACATCATCAGATTTGACAAAGATAAATATACCACTTTTAAGGTGTTTCAGTAGTCTTCAAAAAGGTTGCTTCTCTCCAAGGAGACACACACACTCTCATACAGTTAGCAAGTACAGGACTCAAACCCCTATCTAACTACTTTATGATATTAGAGAAGTACACATTAACACAATGCACTACACACATTAGTGGGAGTTCTCCATTCCACAGGTGTATTTGTAGGATGGTGACATCATCAGACTTGACAAAGATGAGTATACCACTTTTAAAGTGTTTCAGTAGTCTTCAAAAAGGTTGCTCCTGTCCAAGGAAACACACACCTACACTCTCATACAGTTGGCAAGTGCAGGACTCAAACCCCTACCTAACCACTTTATGACACTAGAGGAGTACACATTAACACAATGTACTATACACATTACTGGGAGCACTTCTTTCCACAGGTATATTTGTAGGATGGTGACATCATCAGACTTGACAAAGATAAGTATACCACTTTTAAGGTGTTTTAGTAGTCTCCAAAAAGGTTGCTCCTCTCCAGGAAGACACACACACGCTCTCATACAGTTGTCAAGTGCAGGATTCAAACCCCTACTTAACTACTTTATGCTACTATAGTAATATGCATTTACATGATATGCTATATACGTTACTGAGAGCTTCCCCTTTCCACAGGTATATTTGTAGGATGGTGACATCATCAGACTAGACAAAGTGGGTTACGTTAGGTGACATTAGGTGGGCTACATAGAAGGAATTTCTAAACACTTTGGCAATGTGATCATCAAAGGAGAGTTTACTATCTACCTGGATCTCCAGGTCCATAATTACATTCTCCGTACATACTGGATTACCACCTATGTGGTAATTTGTGTGCACTTTATTTAACCCAAAGGGGATGACTATGCATTTTTTGGCATTCTGCTTGAGGGCATTGTTTTGACACCAGGCATCTGTCTTTGTACGACCCTTCTGGAGGATGACTGTGTGCCATAGAGTCAATTATGGACCACAGTTAGCAGTCATCTGCAAACTTGCTCAGCCATACTCCTCCCGTGCTTGCCTGTACCTCTTAGCAGTATCTACTGAACAGGTGGGGTCCCAGGACCAAGACCTGTGGGATGCCATTTGTGACTGGTTTAGAGTCGGACATGGCACCCCAACTCTGAACATGTGGGTTTGATCTGTGAGCCAGTTGACCATCCATCCTGTGACATAGGTGTTAATGTTCAAGCTGGTAAGCTTGTCCATGATGCCAGAGTGGGGAATGGTGTCAAAGGCCTTAGTGAGGTCCAGGTGGGCTGTGTGGACTACTTTCACCTCCATCTGTATCTTGGTAACTGTTTCAAAGAAGTCAACTAGGTTTAGGAGGCAGGGCCTGCCTTTAACAAAGCCAAGTTGGGTAGAGTCCAGTGTCTGGAGGTTCCCAATGTCTCTGTTTATGGGTTCCATGATAATTTGCTCCATAGCTTTGCAGACTAGGCTGAGTAGGCCTATAGGGCAATAGTTTCCAGGTTCTGTTGTGGCACCACCTTTGTGGAGCTGGATGACTGTTGCTGTATGCCATTCTTTGGGTCCATAGCCTGTGGTAAGGTTGAGTCTGGACAGCAAATGTAGGTGAGGGTGTAGTTCCTTTGTAAGACGCAGTCTGGGACACCATCCAGTCCCACTGATGCTGTGTTCTTAGCTTTGGAGAGGGCTGTTTTTACCTGCATGTCCATGAAGTCTGGGGCTCTGCATTCTTCTGGGATGGACACAGGCCCTTTTGGGGGTGATGGGGGGAGTTTGCACTGAACTTGTCCACCAGGATGTGGGCAATGTCAATTGGTTCATTGTATTTTTTGCCATTTTGCAGTAGCTGACAGCATATTTGAGAGTTGCCACCTAAGTGCTTGGTATAGCTAATAAAGGCTTTGTGGTTGTTATTCTTACATTCCTTGGCAATTTGTCTTTAGAAACTGAATTTGGATTATTTTATGAGCGATCATTGTTTCTTCCTAATAATGATCAGTGATGCATTTCCTTTTGTGAAGTTTGCTCTATCATGTGTTTGTTTCCTCCTTCTGCTGTATAGCTTATTTATGGGCAACTACCACCAGATTGGTTTCTTATTTTTAGAGGAGTGCTTCTTGGTTTTATTTGGGATGTCTCGATCCATGCATCCCTGTAGATGCTCATAGAATGCACTTGTAAATGATTCTGCAGATTGTATAGCATTATCCTGTAGCAAGGGGGCTTTGGAACTTTCCACTTTGGTCTTGAGAAGTGTGCAGTTTGCTTTTGAAAATTTCTTCACAGTGGTTTCCTTTATTGTCACCTCTAGTGGGCATGGTGACCAGCTGTTCTAGGGCGTTTGAGTTTTTAAACTCTAGGAAGCATTGGGCAAAGGACGTTGTACACGAGTAATTCTCCCAGTCAATGTTTGGGTAGTTGTAATCTCCTCATATAATGGTGTTTGGTAGGACCTTTATATTTTCAACTGTTCTCAGGAATACTGAGTGAGGTTCCTGAGATAAGGTAGGTGATCTGTAGCAGGCTACAATCTGATAAGCAGCTTTTCCCAATGTTAGTTGCACTTGCATGGTCTCCAAGGCCTCATGCTGTGCCACTAACCTGAAGATGTGAGGTATCCATAAGGTAAATGGATACATTCTTTCCTTTTGTATTTCACTCTGGGTTTTGGGGCCGAAGATCAGAGGGATTGTGAGTGTTTTACGTGGAGCATGTCCAACAGCTCTGTGTTTGACATAGCTTTGTATGTTAGGCAGAGATCACCTTTGAGTAGGTGATATGCGAGAGAGTACAGCTGGAGCATTTTGAGATGGTCTGTGTATGGCATGTATTTCAGGCCACTGATGCTCTTTGTGAGGTATTTCTGCAGGCTTTCCAGTTCTTGTAGATGTCTTGTGAGGTACATAGCAAAAGGGGCATTGTACACTATTATGGATCTAGTGAGTGATGAGTAGAGGGGAACACTGTCCTCTTCTATTCTACATGAGACACCTTTTGTGATGAGGTGTGCCACATAGAAGGATTTCCTGACTACTGTGGGGATATGATTATCACAGGTGTGTCCACTGTCCACCTGTGACCCAAGGTCTCTTATCACACTTTCAGCGTTAAGTATACTACCGCCTATGTTGTAGTTCATGGCTACAGAGTTTTTACCAAAGGGGATGACAATGTACTTTTTGGCATTGAGCTTGAGGCCATGGCTTTGACACCAGGCATCTGTCTCACTGAGGCCCTTTTGTAGGATGTCCACATCTTTAGTAGTGTCAATTATGGCTCCTAGTTTGCAGTCATCTGAAAACTTCATTAGCCACAGACCTTCCATGTAAAAGTTTACTTCAGGGAAGTAGATACCAAACAGGATAGGTCCCAGGACTGAACCCTGTGGTACTGCACTTGTCACTGGTCCAAAGTCGTACTTGGAGTCTGCTACTTTCACAGTGTGTGTTCTGTCAGTGAGCCAGTTGGCAACCTATCTTGCGACATAGCAATTTATACCTAGTTTAGTGGGTTTATCTATAATTCCAGAGTGGGGGATGGTGTTGAAAGCCGTGGCAAGATCTACATAGGCTGTGTGAACCACCTTACCCTTGTCTACGGTTCTGGTGACTGCTTCAATGATGTCTATCAAGTTTAGGAGACATGATCTGCATTTTACAAACCCAACATGGTTGTGGTCCAGAGTTTGGAGATTACCAATATTTTTTTTTATATGTTATATGATGATACATTCCATGACCTTGCAGAGCAGGCTCATCAGGCTAATGGGGTGCTAGTTCCTGGGGTCCGTGGTGTCTCCACCCTTGTGTAGTGGGATAACCGTCGCTGTGCACCATTCAACAGGCACAAAGCCTGAGGTGAGGCTATGACTGAATATGGTACATCAGTGTGGTGCCTGTTCGTTCTATAGTTTGTGTAGAACACAGCCTGGGAAGTTATCTGGTCCCATGGATGCTGTGTTCCTGGCTTTGGAGTGTGTTTTTTACCTGTGCAGCCGTGATGACAGCAACTTTGCAGTCTTCCGTTATAGAGATGTGCTCTTTCATGGGTGAGAGGGGGTGAAGTTATCACTGATCCTATCTGCCAGGATGTTGGCAATATCAGTTGGGTCTGTATATTTAGTGCCATTGTGCTGTAACTCAGAGCAGATCTGAGTGTTGCCACTGAGATTCTTGACATAACTATAGAATGCTTTGTGGTTGTCTTTAGAATCAGTGTCGATTTTGTTTTCATAACTAGCTTTGGAGGATTTTATCAGGGATCACAGCTTCTTACTGATGTTGACCATGGAGCTCCTCCACTCATGGGATTTTACCCTCTTTTGCAAAATTTTCTTCCTTCTGTTGTGCAGTTTGTTTATGGCAGGGGAACACCAGATTGGCTTCCTTTTCTTGGAGGATAGCGTCTTGGTTCTGTTTGGGATAGCACGATGCATGCAGTCATTTAAGTGCTTATAAAGTGCAATTGGAAAGGATTCAGTAGTCACAACTGTATTGTCTATCTGCATGTGTGTTGTGCAGTTCAGCACTTCTGCCTTAAGAAGCATGAAGTTGGCTTTGGAGACATTTTTTAACATGGTTTCCTTAATGGGGGTGTGGGTCCAGAATGTGGATATGTAGGGTAATTAGCTTATGGTCAGATGGGAACAATGAGGTGCTGACTTCAGGTGTGGAACACCGGTCACCCAGGACAAACCAAACCCCATAACCAACACAAATAACCACAAAGTGAGCTAAATGCTACTCATTGCCAGAAGTCTCAGCCTCCAGATGCACACACTCGAGGCACTTCTCATTATGGAGGATATTGATATCTGTGCAGTAACAGAAACCTAATTCAAGGCTCTAGACAGCACACCAGCACTACCAGGATACTACTCATTCCATACCTTCCAGTATCAGAACCTGAATCATAGCACATAGGGTGAGGATGTATCCATATTTATCAAGGATACCTACACCTCTCTCTACATGCTCTCTATAGGATATGTACCCATAGAATGTTGCACAGCAATGTTCTTTACACTCCACAGGGGTGGGGCCACAAAAAACCCCTTGGCATTCATGCTCTATGAGCCTGACGAGTGTGTTCTGCAAGGCAATGGAGCCAATCACAATGGAAGTCAACAATACAGCGATTGGGAACCTTCACAAAGTTGAGCACACCCAGTATGGCTTCGTCAAATGCAGACCACGCCTCCTGAACTGGTAGGATTTCTTTGACAGTTACCCAGGCTACAGATGATTGAAATGAGCTCAACACAGCCTACCTATACCTCGCTAAGGCCTTTGATACCATTCCCCAGTCAGGCATCATAGATGAACTCACCAACCTGGCCATGAATCCATACATCACAAGATGGATTGCAAACTGGCTCAAAGATAGATTCTACACATTGAGTTGCTGCCTACATGTTAGACTCCACACCGGTAATGACTGGTGTCCCCCAGGGTTCAGTCCTGGTTTCCCTCCTGTTTGGTATAGACTTCTCAAATATACATGCCAACACAGGAGGGTTGTGGATGACTAAGTTTGCTGGGAACTGTAAAGTGTTTGCCATAATAGATTCCCCAGATGACAGACATATTCTCCAGGAGAGACTCTATGAGACAGATGTGTGGTGTCAGAATCATGGCCTCAAACTCACTGTGGAGGAATGCATAGTGATTCTCTTTGCTGAAAACAAAATACCCACAAACTACCACATAGGTGTTACCCCTTAAAAATGACAAGGTGACAAGGGATCCGGGGTCACAAGTAGATAGTCATCTTTCCTTTGACAACCATGTTGCCAAAGTGATTGGGAGATCCTATGTGGCCCACCTAATCAACAAAGGGTTTGCATCAGGATCCAAAGAGGTAGTGTTGGCACTCTACTCTTATGTCATCAGACCCATCGTTGAGTACAGTGCACCATTTTGGATGTACTCGACTTAGCATATCCAGCAGCTGTAGAGATCACATAGGTACCTCACCAAGAGGATTACTGGCCTCAAACAGTTGTGTTATGCAACACAACTGGTAAAACTAAATCTGTTCTTCGTTGTGTACCACCTACTCAGAGGCACACTCTGCCTAACATACAGTGCCATGTCCAGCACATAACTGTTGAACATGCTCCATCTACAGATAACAACATTGAGTTACCCTACACATTCCAGGGATATGAACCTCATCACAATGATGAATACAACATGCTGGTGGGATAAAGTGCCATCCCAGACATTTACCTTACTGTGGAACAGAGTCCCAATGTACATCAGACAGAACCCCTCGCTGACACTCTTCAATTGGAACCTTGATGAGGGGATGGGAAACAGACAATTCATGCCAGGCATCACATCAGCAGCCCCACTAGAAAGGGGCTTAGGGTATTGACTATTAGAACTAGGCCTTGGGAGAATACCCAATGTTGTGGTGAAAGCTGCACAACTTGCGTAGGCTGATATATGCCTTTGTGGAGATAGTCTACTACATACCTATGAACCTATGTGACAGGTACATGTCTACAGATAGTAGATGTGTACTTCATTGTACAGTCATGTTGTGCAGCAGGCACATGGACCACATACACTGTAATGCTTACAGATACTGGTGGCTATGTACAGTGGGAGAGATGTGCACCTCATGTCTTTCGTGCCATTGGGATGTGTGCTGGGTGGGACAGTCCTGGATGGCTCCCTGTCATGGTCACCCTCTTACACACATCTCTGCCCATCCATCTTTGGCTTATTATACTGTGTTCCCCCTACACACACACACACACATATATATATATATATATATATATATATATATATATATATATATATATATAGGTACATAGGTAGGTAATAGGCTATCTGCCTGAAGGCATATATTAGTATGGGTAGAGTGTGCAGCTATCACCACCCATGGAGTTAGTTCCCTAGGCCTCTTGTGTAGTAAAGCTGATGAAGTGATCCACGGTGTGACAGTTCAGTTTCACATACACTCATCAAGGCTCCTCTGGAAGAGTGTCAGTGAGGGTCTCGGCTTAATGTCAGTTGGGAGCCTGTTCCAAAGCAAGGAAAGTCTGTGAGTTAGTAATGTGTCCCTCCAACATGTTCTATTTAATGTTGTGATGATGTTATCCCTAGAGCATGTGGTACAGTGAGTTTGGGTTTACTTCAGATAGCACATGTACATCAATTCTGCATTGGACATGGACCTGTCTGTTGGGCAGAGATCTCCTGAGTAGATAGTATGCAACAGTGTACAGAGTGAGTTAAATTCAGTCTTGTTGCATGGGGCAACTGTCTGAGGCCAGTAATCCCCTTGTTTAGGTACTTCAGTGGTCTTTCCAGCTGCTGAAGGTGCCTAGTCAGATTCATCGCAAGTGTGTTGTGGTACTCTCTGACTAGTCTGATGACTGATGAGTAGACGGAACCTCCTTTGACCTACATGCAAAGACCTTGGCAGTTTGTGGGAACACATAGCATGATTTTCTAATCACTTTGTGAATGTGTTTCTGGAAGTAGAGATGACTATCCACATGTGTCCATAGATCCCTTATTATCACCTTCATATTTAGGGTATTGGCACCTATGTGGTATTTGTATGACTGTAGCTCGAGGCCATAATTTTGACACCACATCTGTCTGACTGAGACCCTTTTTAAGGATGTCTCTGTTGTCCCAAACATCGATTATGACAACTTTTTTGCAGTCATCCACAAACTTTGCTAAACATAGCCCTCATGTGTTTGACTGTATTTCTGAAAAGTATACACCAGACAGGAGGGATCCCAGCACTGAGCCATGGGGGACAGCAGTTGTTACCAGCTTGAACAGGAGACCACAATTCTTACCTTGTGGGATCTATCTGTGCCCCAGTTGGCAATCCATCAGATGACATACATATTTATGCACAGGTTGTTGATTTTGTGGATATGACATGTGTCTGGGATGTTGGAAAAGGGCTTTTCAAGATCTATGTGGGACATGTGTATCTCATTTCATTGATGTATGTCCTGGGTGACTGCCTTGAAAACAGTCTAGCAGGTTTGGGAACCATGATCTGCCCCTGACCAAACCAAAATGGGTAGGGTTGGGTGTTTGTAGGCTCCCAATAGCTCTGTTTATGAGTTCCATCATGATGGACTCCATGGCCTTGCAGATCAGGCTTAGTAGGCTTATAAGACAATAGTTCCCATGTTCTGTTGTGTACCAACACTTGTGGAGTGTGCCAAACATTGCTGTAACCCATTCAACAGTTTCATATCCTGTACAGAGGGTGAGTCTCAACAGACTGTTCAGGTGCAGGGTCTGTTTGTTTTGGAGTTCACATATGACACAGCTAGGGAAACCATGTCATCCCATAGACACCGTGTTTTTAGGTTTGGAAAGAGCTGTTTAACCATTGTATATGTGATTTCTGGGTTTTCACAATCTCCAGGTATGATAATGGGCCCTTTTGTCAGTGAGAGGGGGGTAAATATGTATGAACCTGTCTGACAAGATGCTGGCAATGTCAGTCATGTACATGTATTCATTTACAGTTTGCACTGACTCAGAACATATATGAGTTTACATTGATATTTATGATATAGCGAAAGAAAGCTTCATGGTTCTCTATGGACTCTTTGAAAATATTTTTGCCAGAACATGGATTGGATAATGTTAGGAGTGCTCATTGTTTATTGATGATACTGATCAGAGATTTATTGATCTTCTTTGAATTTTCGCTTTCTTTGAACAACTTAAGTACTTGTAGTACATAGTTTGATTATGACAGGAGTCCAATATATTATATGGGTCTGTTTTCATATACCTGTGTGCGCAAGGCAGGATTGGTGAATAGTAACAAGTTTCTGGGGTAAGAACTGCAACTGCCAGATATGTGTGGCCCACTGCTGTACTCAGACATGGCCTAAGTGTGTGAGCATGCCCAGTATGACCTTTCATTATGTTGTTGACTGACATTTGCTTTGTTTATTTAAGTGTGTGAGCATGCCCAGTATGCCCTTTCAGTATGTTGTTGACTGACATTTGCTTTGTTTATTTAAGTGTGTGAGCATGCCCAGTATGGACATATATACTATATGTGTGTGAAAAATCAAGTTGGTTTTTACTTCAGGGCTCACCTTTGTGTTGTACATCGACAGGAAGCACACTGTGCCTGCAGGGTTTCCATGAGTCACTTTGCATAGACTTATCAACATTTCTACATACAGGAGGGACAGCTATTAGTTGTACATTTCCACCCTGGGGGCCCACCTGATTGTTACTTTGGGTGTACATAGGATGAGGGGTTCACCTGACACTTATACACATTTGTTAGGCCTGCACTGCTATGTCAGGTACTCCATTTCAGTCTGTACTGTTGCCTATCGTACTGGCTTGAGGCATACTACTGTACTACAGATCTTAGCTTCCAATTTCACGTATATTAGTTTGTGACTTCATAGCCTACCCAACCCACATCACACTGCCTGGCCTACTGTTATCTGTCTGCATAGGCCTAAGGGGAAGTTACTCACATGCCTCTTCAGAGGGCATGATACAGCATTTGTTTGTGTTTGCATTAGTCTGCAATTCTCCTACTGTGTCTGTGCCAGTGAAATGCTGTCATGGCTTAGTGGTTCAGTACTGTGACTATAGTGCACAGTATCCTGAGTTCAAGCCCTGTCACTGCTTTTTATTTTCCTGCTGGGCAGACCAGACTGCTTAAGGAACAGTAAAGCAGGTGTGAGCGTGTTTACCTGACTTTGCTCAACTTTGCCCAACCTTGCCCGACTTTGCCCAACATTGCCCAACATTGCTCAACGTTGCCCGATGTTGCGCTAGTTAGCGCAGTGTGCAGCTCCAGGCAATTGTGTTTAAATATGCTAAATAGTGGTAAAATGTGCTTAACAGTGCTTTATATTGCTTAAAATAGGGAAGTCATGCCTCAGGTGGCGCTGCAGGGCTGCCTATGTCGGATGCACATAATACACTCCCTATACATGTTTGAAAACAGGTAGTGTCAAGTTAGGCATCCCTTTTATTGTATGTGTGAGTCAGAGAGAGGTGTCATTTCCAGGGTTCCTACTGCATCAGTGTATGTCCTATGTGTTGCCTCTTTGCCAAGGCTAGGGCATACTGGGCATGCCTCCTTCTGCCTACTGGGGCAGGCTCAGGTTGTTCCTCCTCTGAGTCACGCTGTGCCTGTGCAGGCATTGGCAATGGTGGGGGGCTGTTTGGCCCTGCCCCATGCTGTTCCTGCTGCAGCTGTTTTCACAGGATCATATTGTGTAGCATGGCACATACCATGACAATTTGGGTACATGTAGTTTGTGAGTACTGCAAGGCTCCACCAGATGTGTCCAGGCACCGGAACCATGACTTGAGCATCCCAAACACATGCTCAATAATGTTTCTGGTGCGTGCGTGTGCCTCATTATGAAGTTCTTGTTCGGGTGTGTGTGCATTTCTGATGGGTGTCATCAGCCATGGCTCCAGTGCATATCCAGCATCCCCCACTAGGTGACCGTCAGGGATATCCCCATTGGCAAATCTCTGGTACAGCTGCGTCAGATGCCAGATGTGGGAATCGTGATAGCTTCCAGGGCAGCCAGCACACACATTCATTATTATGCCCTGGGCATCTCACACGACCTGGCAATTGATGGAGGAGAAGCCCTTGTGGTTGATGTAGACCCAACCCCGCTCACCGGGTGGTGCTTTGATGTGTATGTGTGTGCAGTCTATTGCACCCACTACCTCAGGGTATTCTGCTATTTGGTGGAAAAGAAACATATTGCTGTCCAATGCCTCACGGGAATTGGGGAAATATGCATGCTCACCGACATGTGCTGATATGGCATCCAGGAACTGGTGCAGTACCCTGGATGCTTTTGCCTGTGAAACCCCCATCATATTACCAGTTGGTCTCTGGAAGGTACCTGTAGCTAGTATTCATAGGCCAACACATACCTTGGTATCCACTGGGATGGGTTCCCCTCTGTTGGTTCGGTGTGTAAGGCGTCGCCGGCGCAGCTCAACAATTTGCTGCAGGAGGTCTCTGTCCACTCTATAGCGCTTCATTAGCTCCAGCTCATGTAGCCCCTGGTAGGTTACCCTGGGTCTGTATACTCTTCTCCGTCTCCTCACTGTGAGTTGCTCAGCAGCATTCACAACATCACCACCCTCAGCATCTTGCACATTTTGGTTTATGATAGCAATAGCAGCCCCTAACATTTTGTCTGACTTAAGCTTTTTACGTTTTCACTCTTTGTATACTGCAGTGTTGCAGAGTTCTTGGGAAAAAACAGGGTAGACTGCTGTTTGCAGCATTTAAAGTGCTGGGTTGGGCTGGGCTAGTCTACTGCCTGCGTAATTGGCTGATTGTGATATATTTCACCTGGCAGCTCTGCTAGTTCTCCTTGGTTAACTTCCTACTACTTCTTTTCCTTCCTTTTCCCTTTCTGTTTCCCCCCAGGGCAGCACCGTGCAAACAAGAGCAAACATGCGCACATGGGTGCACACGCGTGCACATGCACGCACACGGTGTGTGCCCGTTTGCAAGAAATTTCAGATATATCCACGGCGTGCACCTTTGGTTTCTTGTTTTCTGCTAGAACAACTGTAGACACGCCTCTTGCAATCCTGAGCAACTCAGGGCATACACAAGCCACTGTGCTCCAATAAGCTTGCAGTCTTTCAGACATACCCCCTCATGATGTCACCTATCTTCTGCTTTACTACTCCCCTACTCCTACACTTACACTCTAGGAACATGGCTCACATGCCGGGGAAAATTGTGATTCACTATCCTTATCCTCATTTGCATAGGATTGCCTACTAATGCTTGGTTACATCTCTCACACTGAGCTTCCCCCCCTTAGCAACCACTACTCAGTGGCCATGTTGTTTTCAGCCTGCCATTCACCTGCATGGCAGAACAAGTTTTTTAGTGAAAATGCCCATTTTTGGCTATTTTTCAATTTTTTTTCATTTTATTTAAAGCGCCGCATGTTTGCGCGGTGCTGAGCTACGCTTAAACATCGGTGATCGGGAAAAAATGGATTTTAAGGATTTACAACATTTGCAAATGCTAATGGCCTTATATCTGGCCATTGGCATGCTTCCTCAACTAGATGCATCCTTTATTTGGAGCTGTCATAGCTCCGTTTAGCTATTTGCAGAACAGTACTCCGTTACCAACGGAGTACATTTCTGCAAATAACACTACTCTTACACGGACAGGTTAGTGTTTCCTGAATCGCAAATTTACCTTATTTGCATAGCTTTCAGCAGCAAATGAGGTAATTTGCATACCATAACACTGTCCGTGCAAGAGTAGCTTTAGAAGCTCTCATGCACGCCTCTGCTGTCTATTGCTGGATCGCTTGGCAGACATATTGGCTGTCTGCCATCTTACACTATTCTTAGACTCCATGCAAGCCTTCGTAAATCTGGCCCTGTGTCTTTGTGCCTAGGAGTAGGTGTAATAGACTGAGATGTAAACACGTCATTTTAGTATATATCCTCTGCATTAGCACATTTATTTTCGTGGGGGTTGTGTACCATCCACACCCCTATTTATAGTAACTCTGAAATCATTGTGCCTTTGTCCTGTAGATATAAAAGTTTCATTTTAGTATATACCCTCTGCATTACCACGTTTACTTTCATATGGTTTTGGTTCATAGTTATAGTCCTCAGACTTTTAAAATACAACAAATTATAACCTGTGAGCAAGATGCAGGAGCAGAACTCTCTGCATGGAGAAGTCTGTATTCAATAGAAAATAATTTACTTTGTTTTAAAAAATGTTGTTTTATTTTGTAAAGACTGCTTTTGACATTTCTTGCGTCCTTATTTTTCTTTCAATTTGCTGTTGTTTACTTATACAATTGTGATTTGGCCATTTTATTTCTGAAGATGTACCACAAAGCCTTGAAACCTTTTCATGACTGCTTGTATCTACATAAAGCAACATTTTCTTTTTGTTATTGAAAAGAATACAAAAAAATTGTTCTTGCAAATCTAAGAGGGTAAATCATCATGTAGTTGGTTGGGAATTTCATTCATAGTGCAAATTATAGCACTTCATTTCTGAGGATTGTCTTATGTAACTTGGTACCCTAGCAATGATTCAAATGTATTTGTCATTAAGTATCTATGTAATTTGGATATTGCAGTTTGGTGTGGTTCTGTGTGCCAGACATTATCCAGTAATATGTACTGAATTCTAATCTGTAGCATCATACAATACAGATGGACAGAATCAAAGGAAATAACTAGTCTGTGCATGGCAGCCTACTGTCCTCTGCCAGTGAAACATTGACATGCACAACATGTAGAAGCAGAACCAATGAGCCGCCTGGCCATCTTTATCATCCAAGTGGTAAACTGTAGGGTGTGCAGACCGATTCAGTGTTCCATGACTCCCCTAATTAAGAATCAGTGACAGGGCACATATAGTGCATTGCAAGGCCGATCAGCAGTCCTCTATGCTATATGCTTCTGTTGATGAACAGACTGGCTTATCACCATGCTGTGGGTGTCTACTGAAATTCTAAGGAGCACGTCTGTAATCCTTGGTATAGCATTACTAACAGTGGGATATGGTGACTGAATAATAACCTTTAGCACCTTGAATAGCAGCCAGTAATAACACACTGCATCTTATTAGATCTGACTGTATTGCAGGCTGTGCCTTATTATACAATGTTATACTTTGTTATATAGGAATGTAACTAATGGGTAGGATGAATACTGACTGATGCCATATCTGATGAAACTCTCTCTTTACTGAGAATGAATCTCTGATGGTCCAATACTCTGGCACAATCTGAACCTGCATTATATTCTATAGCAATGTCACTGAAGGGCTGTCATATCAGGGCAATGCAAGGGCAAGGTGCAATAAAATTCCTTTTAACCATAGGCCACTAGATGGCTGTGTAATGGACTCATGCAGTTAAGGACTGAAATAGAGGACTGCTACCTAACATTCAGCTGCCCAAATTGTCTTGCCCGAATAGAGACCCATGTTCAGGGTCACTGAACCTTTCCATTCTTTGCTGACCAGCAGCGACCCCAGAGCTTATTTTAATAAGTAGGGAATATACTTTTTGGGGATGTAGGGGGCACTGACATCCACATGAAATCTGAATATTTTCTTTATATCACAGTGGTGAGTGTAAGGAAATGAGTTTATAATACAATTTGAATGGCTGCAGACTGTATGTGCTGACATCTGCAGAGACACACTTGATGTTACCACATCAACTTTAATGCTGATAGTATAAAAGGTGTCATAAAACTGTCACAGATTAAGAAGATGAAGATAAAATACTTCCTTCCGTAAGGCACAGTGTGCAGTTTTTGTTATATCTTTTAATACTGCGCTTGGAGCAATGGCTTAGATAGGTTTGGTACTCTTTGCTAAAAGACACAGGAATAGTGAGAAGCATTTTTTTAGCTAAATGACAATGTATGTTATTTTATTTTCTCTGATAAGAATTTTCCTTTATTGCTGTGAATATGATTTGTCATTTAATCTGACAAATATATAGGTTTATGAACATATTTGCTGTTGCTTTAGTTGTAACTACAACTACTGTTCTCATAATAATAAGGTATTTTAGCTTGATAATTTCCATGTAGCTGTTCTACACTGCATACCTGTTTTACTTAATTGCTGTATATTTCAGTCAGTGAGATCTATTTTTGTCACAGATTTTTCCACAATCCATTAAGTGACTCTCTTGAAAATGTTTTCATTGAATATCAATGGGCTTAAAAAGCATTTTAAAAGAAGCACGCTTTTATCACTGTTGAAGAAAACATAGCCTTGACGTATTGCTCCTGATGAAGAGTCATATTTTCTAGCTAGAACATTTGAAATTATCAAGACAAGAGTAAGGCCTGGTCCCTTTAGTGCGTAGTCCTATTAGGCTTAAAATAAAAAATGCTTGTCACAAAGTCTCAAAATCTGAAACGCTGTCTGCAGTAACAGCATATCAGGCAGATAAACAGTCCATAATAATAATAATAATAATAATAATAATAATAATAATAATAATATACATCTATTTATTTCTAGGTATGGTGGCCAAAGCAGAAAGATGGGTATTTAACAATCTTATGGGTAAAATTCAAGACGGTATCATTTGGATGTCTGTTTTGTTCTTCTGTATGTCCTTCAAGACTCTTGGGATGACAAACTATCCAGAATAATATCAATGGTCAAATGTATCTTAAGTCTTTAGTGTATCAGCATAAAAGCCAATTACTTTTTTATACGGTACTCATCTGTACAAAATAGATAGAGCAAGATAAAAAGGGTATATGCTTCTCAAAACTTAGATGAAGGTACTGAAACGTTTACAGTAGCAAGTACTACACTGCTTACCTCTCAAATTATTTACTCAGTAATTGTGGACGACAAAAAATAATAAAGAGACAAAAGCCCAAGAGGGGCAGTTTTTAAATGCTACTCTAATTCATTTGAGAAGGTAATAGAACAGGTTTATGCTTTTCTGAACAATAAGAAGTAAGAAACTTAACATCTGGCATTACTGGATGACTGTAATTGTTATTACTTTACCAGAAAACCAGTCCTTCTATGAGGGGCATGGCAAAAATATGAAAACAAATGGGTGTTTGAGAGGTATTCTAAAATATTAGATCATCAGAACCTTACTGAAAAACTGAAATCACTTATAGCTAACCTCCCTACTATATATGCCCCAGTATTCTCTAAACTCAAAAAAAAATCCATCCGTGCCTTCATTTAATCAGACTAGAATTTCGGGAAAAAATATATTAATCTTGCGCTCATATGCTTTTAAGTGTTTTCTTTATGCCATTCTGAAAACTGGATAGTAAACAGTAAAGAGAATACAATGCAATACAGCACAATAAAATACAATACAGTGACCTGTAATACAATAGAAACTCAAAAATAGACAATGTACCCTTATTTCCCTGTCTAAAAACTAAAACAATCATCTCTGGAAAAAGCAGACTTAAAATAAATTAACCCATTATTGGCTTTTACTGACTGCAGATGTGTTCCAGTGGACAATAAGTCTTTCTGAGAACCAGTTAATAGTTCTGTTGTTTTCTTGACAAGATCTCAGCAATTTTAATGAGACTGAACTTTCACTTTTTTCATGTCTAATTTGTTTTAAACTGAATATGCCCGGGCTATGAAGGCAATAAGGTCAAATGCTGATAGTGCAAAATGGCTATGCTGAAAAGCACTTTTAATGAAATTTGACTTTGTCTCTAAGAGTACATTGCATGTATATAGTGATACTGTATCAAGTCACTCCAAATGAGTCTTGACTGTTTAGTTGCACTTAACAGTTGAATAATAATATTGCACAGTAATAATTGGACACCCTTCATAAGGGCCTTTGAGTAGCTGATAAATATTAGCTGGGTGGTGGTAGTGATTTCTACCATATAGGTTCATAGGTTGGTACTAGGCTATACAAGCCTAGCCATAACAATTCCCTGGCTATTTCTTTCCACACTATTTACTTCCCTGGTAATATAGTCTGGATAAAAGGGGCACAGTTGGAGAACCTGTGCCAGCCTTCCCCAGGAGTGTCTGTGTGGTTGTATAATGTTTTATCTCAAAGTGTGTGTGTGTGTGTGTGTGTGTGTGTGTGTGTGTGTGTGTGTGTGTGTGTGTGTGTGTGAGTGTGTGTGTGCGTGTGTGTGTGTGTCAGCTACTTGGGCAGGGACACAAAGCAGAGGGTGCTGGAGGTTTTAGCTTGCTCACTAGGCTGAGATCTGGACCCTATAGCTGTGCCAGTGGGGAGTCTTATTGGGGACCTGGAGAGAAAGGGAGAAACCAGCGCCAGACTGAATGTGATCTCTGTGTGCTCTTAAGGGAAATCATACTTTACTGTGTGTGTATTTATTATCCTTTCCCTATATGGACGTCCCTCACTGGTGTTAGTGGTGAGGAGTGAGGCTCTTTGATTGCTGGGCCAGTGCACGGGCATCACATTTGAAAATAACAGAAATTATCCAAGCTAAATGAAAACATATTCACGAGTGAACTTGCTGGAAGATGGGAAAAGGGTGAAGTGTGTATGCATGTGTGTTTGTGTGCATGTGTGTGTTTGCGTGTGTGTGTGTGTGTGTGTGTGTGTGTGTGTGTGTGTGTGTGTGTGTGTGTGTGTGTGTGTGTGTGTGTGCATCTGTGTCAGAGAAGTATTAGTAATGTTGTAAGTAGAGAGAAGTAAAAATTGAGATGGTAGAGAGGGGAAAGACTAGTGATGTTTGTCTTTGAAAATTTATAAATAGAGATGCTAGGGAACAATATGAGAATAATTGGAAAGTGAAATATATTAAAACGGTGGTCATCATACCTACAAACTGTTCCTTATTTTACAGAATGTCCATAATTTTGCCTCATATTTTTGCTCTGTCCCTCAGAAATTTTTTGATTTTCTGGAAAATAAAAGTTTTGCAGTCAGTCTGTAATGCCAGAAATTTGATTTTTATACTTGCTTTTGTTCAGAAAATACATGTTGATGTAAAGTCACTTGTTCTATTGACTTTCCAAGTGAATAAGAATAACATTTTAAAAATTGTCCCCAGTTTTGGGTCTATGTCCCCACGTTATTTTTGTCTTTTACAGATTTCTTGAACACAGAAGTTGAGAGGTATGGTAGCAGCATTTAGCAAAGATGTGGACCAAAGTTTACCTAGTTAATCAACACCCTGGCCAGCCTACTACTAGCTGTATTAAACTGATGCTAGTTTACCTAGTTAATCCACACCCTGGCCAGCCTACTACTAGCTGTATTAAACTGATGCTAGTTTACCTAGTTAATCAACACCCTGGCCAGCCTACTACTAGCTGTATTAAACTGATACTAGTTTACCTAGTTAATCCACACCCTGGCCAGCCTACTACTAGCTGTATTAAACTGATGCTAGTTTACCTAGTTAATCCACACCATGGCCAGCCTACTACTAGCTGTATTAAACTGATGCTAGTTTACCTAGGTAATCAACACCCTGGCCAGCCTACTACTAGCTGTATTAAACTGATGCTAGTTTACCTAGTTAATCCACACCATGGCCAGCCTACTACTAGCTGTATTAAACTGATGCTAGTTTACCTAGTTAATCCACACCCTGGCCAGCCTACTACTAACTGTATTAAACTGATGCTAGTTTACCTAGTTAATCCATACCCAGGCCAGCCTACTACTAGCTGTATTAAACTGATGCTAGTTTACCTAGTTAATCCACACCCTGGCCAGCCTACTACTAGCTGTATTAAACTGATGCTAGTTTACCTAGTTAATCAACACCCTGGCCAGCCTACTACTAGCTGTATTAAACTGATACTGGTTTACCTAGTTAATCCACACCCTGGCCAGCCTACTACTAGCTGTATTAAACTGATGCTAGTTTACGTAGTTAATCCACACCATGGCCAGCCTACTACTAGCTGTATTAAATGGATGCTAGTTTACCTAGGTAATCAACACCCTGGCCAGCCTACTACTAGCTGTATTAAACTGATGCTAGTTTACCTAGTTAATCCACACCATGGCCAGCCTACTACTAGCTGTATTAAACTGATACTAATTTACCTAGTTAATCCACACCCTGGCCAGCCTACTACTAACTGTATTAAACTGATGCTAGTTTACCTAGTTAATCCATACCCAGGCCAGCCTACTACTAGCTGTATTAAACTGATGCTAGTTTACCCAGTTAATCCACACCATGGCCAGCCTACCACTATCTGTATTAAACTGATGCTAGTTTACCTAGTTAATCCACACCATGGCCAGCCTACTACTAGCTGTATTAAACTGATGCTAGTTTACCTAGTTAATCCACACTATGGCCAGCCTACTACTAGCTGTATTAAACTGATGCTAGTTTACCTAGTTAATCCACACCATGGCCAACCTACTACTAGCTGTATTAAACTGATGCTAGTTTACCTAGTTAATCCACACCATGGCCATCCTACTACTAGCTGTATTAAACTGATGCTAGTTTACCTAGTTAATCCACACCATGGCCAGCCTACTACTAGCTGTATTAAACTGATGCTAGTTTACCTAGTTAATCCACACCATGGCCAGCCTACTACTAGCTGTATTAAACTGATGCTAGTTTACCTAGTTAATCCACACCATGGCCAGCCTACTACTAGCTGTATTAAACTGATGCTAGTTTACCTAGTTAATCTATACCCAGGCCAGCCTACTACTAGCTGTATTAAACTGATGCTAGTTTACCTAGTTAATCCACACCATGACCAGCCTACTACTAGCTGTATTAAACTGATGCTAGTTTACCTAGTTAATCCATACCCAGGCCAGCCTACTACTAGCTGTATTAAACTGATGCTAGTTTACCTAGTTTATCCACACCCTTGCCAGCCTACTACTAGCTGTATTAAACTGATGCTAGTTTACCTAGTTAATCCATACCCAGGCCAGCTTACTACTAGCTGTATTAAACTGATGCTAGTTTACCTAGTTAATCCATACCCAGCCCAGCCTACTACTAGCTGTATTAAACTGATGCTAGTTTACCTAGTTAATCCACACCATGGCCAGCCTACTACTAGCTGTATTAAACTGATGCTAGTTTACCTAGTTAATCCACACCCTTGCCAGCCTACTACTAGCTGTATTAAACTGATGCTGACTGAAGTTGTTTTGTTGCTTGTCTTGACCAGCCAGGTCCATGGATCTTTGCAACTTACTGTCGAGTCTGTAATGTTTGAAGAGCTGGGTGAGTGATAAAACACACTATGTTATAACTGCTGGATAACCTTTTAACTTAGAAATAATGTAAAAGGAAAATATAATGCTGTGACCAACTGACTGTGCTGGTAAGCAAGAGGTGACATCAGTGTCAAAAAAATATTTAATAAATATAAAGTGCAAATTTTAACCACGCTGTGAGCTTTCTTCTCTGAGATTGTAAGCTCATTTGTCCCAAGTTATTAGAGGTAGTTTAGCATCCATATTTTGAAAACAGGTTTACTACAGTCATAACATCTTTAATTCTTTTGCTTGTAGGTCCTATGGATGACATTAGCACTGTCTCTGCCTTGCCTTACTTTTTTATTTATTCTTTTTTTACCATCTTTCTGAAGTTGATTGACTTGCTTACTGTATTGCACATTCTAAACATCACTGTTGCATACTCCAAATGTTATGTTCATTAACAGGATTTGCATTACCATACCTTTATCTGAACAATATGAGGTTTGAAACTCAAATACCTGTCACTATTTAGTGACTGCTTTTCATTCCTCATTTATTTCCCTGCATGGTAAAGAAATTTTTGACCCAGTCCCTGCCCTGCCTTACATTATTTATTTGTTTGTTGTATTTATTTTTATATTAATTATGACAGACATTTGTTAAACTGAAAGCTTTAAATATTGACCTTCTGAACATTGCTACAATAACAGGTTTTGTATTAACTTGTGCTTTCTGAAGTATATGGAGTCTGAAACTTAAAAATGTCTATTATACTTTGACTGCCACAAATTTTATGAAGAAAAGACCAAATATATAAGGCAAAATCAGGGACAGTGAGGTATGAATGTATGACTGAAACAATGTTAATGTAAAGAAAGTATATGTGGTAGCATTTGGAAAGAAACAAACATATCTAAGCCATGTGGGAGCATATTCAAGAGTGGCCCTCCTGGACTGGAAGATGGGGAAAAAAGTGAAGTAAGTGTGAGTGTGAGTGTGCTTTTATAAGCACACACACACACACACACACACACACACACACACACACACACACACACACACACACACACACACACACACACACACAAGGGTGGGGTGGTTGTTGCTTGGCTTGCTGAACCAAGGCCCACTACTTTTGCAACTTATATTACATTATATCTGCTGCATAATTTATTTTGTCTTAGAAATAACGTAAAAAGAAAATGCTGTGTTGCAACCCACAGGCAAGGAAAGGGAGACCACTGTAACTCAAAATATTTTATAAATATGAGGTATACATTTTAGCCATGTTGTGACCTTCCTTCCCAGATAATAAATGTTCCACATTTTGCCCATGTGCTCACCATTATAATAGGTAGTGTAGTGTCCCACCTTTTTAAAATGGAAGGTTGTCAGTGGCTATAGTTCGTTAATCATTTTGCTTGTTGGTACTAAGGATGGTTTGATGTGGTAAGCCTACTTCAAGTTACATTGATTGATGGTGACTAAGTTGCATTTGTTTTTGTGTAGGGGAGGAGTTATTGCATGGCTAGCCACCTGGGGCCCTGAAATTTTTGCAAACTGAGTTGCTTCTCTTGAGGCACCATATTGTTTGAAGAACTGGATGCATGGTAAAACACTTTAACCACCTTTTTATATTATTACTTCTGGATAATATTTTTATGCCTTAGAAATAGTGTAAAAGAAAAATAGTTCATTGTTACAGTGTACTGAGGTCCAAACCTTAAGCCTCACTTGATGACTTTTATGAGTTTGCCTCTTAGTAACATGGAGTCATTAAGTCCAATCACTTCTTTCAAGTCTTTATTAAATAACTGCTCCATTCGCTCCCTCTAACATCTTTATTTACATTCTTCAAGTCAAAAAACAAAAACTTGTGCAGGCCATATTTTGTTTAGCTAGTGCATTATGTTCATCTTTCATTTTAATAGTATAATGTTGTATCTTTCGGCTTTTCCCGGTTAGGGGTTGCCACAGCAGAACTCCGGTCCGCTAATGATTGGCAGTAGATTTTTACGTACCGAGTTGCCAGCTCTGACGCACAACCTTCAGCGAAGGTACGCCCATTCACGCATGTCTCCACACAGAAGACGCTTTAGCTGGGAATCGAACAGAACAACGTCAAACTGTGAGGCGACAACGCTACCGCAGCACCACCACCGAATAATATAATAATGCTGGCAAATTCTCTTTTTCAGTATATTTTCAGTCTTATATATATATATATATATATATATATATATATATATATATATATATATATATATATATATATATATAAAGAGAGAGAGAGTGTGTTTGATCTTATGCTTGCTGCATCGAATGTTTTGTTTTGAAGATTGCTTTGTCAAACTGATGGTTCATTGCAGGATGCTGGCATTTGTTTTGTGGGATCGATACACAGAGGGAAGTGGGATTTTACCCATTTCCCACTGTTTTGCAATCTCAGAGTTGGCATATATAATTAGCAGGGGGTTGGATGCAAGAGGCAATTATCTGTGATAGATTTAGTGCATGCTGTTTTAGTAAGTTGACAAAATAGTGAAATATAATCTTATACATATGTGCATGCATGAGTATGTGCATGTGTGAATATGTGCATGTGCACGTGTGTGTGTGTGTGTGTGTGTGTGTGTGTGTGTGTGTGTGTGTGTGTGTGTGTGTGTGTGTGTGTGTGTGTGTGTGTGTGTGTGTGTGTGTGTGTGTGTATGTGTTCATATATAGGTTTACTATCATATTTGCAATTGCTTCAATTGTGAATACAGGAATAATGACACTACAAAATCATAAGATTGGAATGTTGAGGACTACAGGAGTGAATAGCCAGACTTGCCCCCTTCTGGACTCATGTTAGCACATATTTCTGGTTCCCTCATTGGTTGAGAGGTTTGATATTCAACATTTTTCACTTCTGTGGTCCTTGACATTCCTATCTTACAATCTTTTGGTCTCTTTAATGTTTATATAATGTTTTTTACAACTGTAAATTTATTCTGAGGAAGTCCAGCATCTTGCTGAATGAAAGTGCTCAAAACTTTATTAAACTTTCTTCACAGCTGTGTTTGTTTTTGTTTTTCCCCATGGCCTTTCTGACAGTTATTCAGCGGTTTCAGTGACTTCTGATTCTTAATGGGATGGTATTTCAGAATAATCCAGCTCTTATATGGAAGATATTTTTTCTTGCTTCTTTGTATACTTCGGACGCATCTACACATTCACCATTATTACTTATAGACTGGGTGTCTCTGTTAAATTTAACTCCGGTAGTTAATGCCATTACATTGTTGTTCTAACATTTAAAAATAAATAAAACATCACCTCTTACAAGTCTGTAAACTATTGTAAACTAGAATAACTTCTGAAGTTATTTTTGACAGCTCAAATGCTTTATCTTTGTTGTCTGTTTTGGAAAGAACATTTGAATTCTTTCCCACCTATGACTGTGATAAATATTTTAACTACACACTGCAATATAGTGTTCAGTATTTGTTCTTGCAACTGCTTTATACAGTGGGAGTAGAAGTTTAGCATCCCTGCTTGATATTTTATAAAGAGTATGGCTGATGACTGTATAGCTTTCTCTTACTGAGTCTATGTTCGTGCCTCAAATACGGATTACAGCAAAAGTCTTATAATCGAACATGAAGCAGGAAAACTTTAAAGTACCGAAAACGCTTAACATCATAAAAAATTCATCAAATGGCCATAGTTGGCCAACATCCCAAACATAATCAGCCAAGGTGGGGGGCTTTGCCCCCCACAACTCCCAGTGTGGAGGGCTGCACCCCCCACCTCTCTAGCTATATATACCAACTCTGAGATCACACTACAGTGTGGAATAGGGCAAATTGAAAAGGTTTCCTTCTCTTACCTTTTGCTTCGTAGTACTTAATGGTTGTTGGCCAACTATGGCCATTCAGTGAACTATTTTACAATGGTAAGTGTTTTTGGTACTTTAAAGTTTCTCTATTTCATGTTCAGTTATAAGGCATTTACTGTAATCCATATTCATTGCGTGAACATAGACCCTCTCCTATTACCAGCAATACGCTTGCATCAAAGCACAAGCACCTTTCAATAATATGTCGAAGGTTTATAATAATAATTTTATCTTTAGAAATCAGGACACTTTCTTTTCCATAGTTGTTTAATTAACTATTGGATCCATTGTGAAGGATCTTATATTTCTTAATATTCAAAGCCATGGTATTTTGCCTTGGACCATACCTTGATTTTTTTTCCAAGTATCTCTGCAATTTTGCTTGATCACTCAAGCGGGTACTGACAATCATCTGCAAATGTACTGACTCATATGCCTTCCTGTAACAGAATGCAACATAAACATGGCAAACAACTTTGGCCCAAGCACCAAACCCCGAGGCACACCAAGAGTTGTAGGTTTAGTATGTAAAACACTACTCAACTTTGAATCTTCTGCCTTTCAACCAGTTACCTGTCCATGTGCTTGTATGCCCATTAACATTAGATTTAGACATTACTCTCCTAATCTCTTTTTGTGGTACTGAGAGAAATTTTTTTAGCCAAGTCAGGGTACACCTGTTAAATCCCATAATAGCTGATAGAAATGTATCAAATTGGTTAGGCAAGGGCATCCAGCAGTGAAACCATGCTGATATACATCAAAATCTAATTTAAGCCATCCAGTTATCATAACACATAAGACCCATTAAAACCCTTTTCCTGGGCATTTTGGTGGGCATCCACTGATATTAAATTCTCCCCTTTTGATATAGCTATAATAACAGCATTGACTGATGGAGCCAATTAAGTACATAACCATTTCTAGAATACAAAAAATAGTAAAATCCATTTATTCCATCTGCCCTAGTTACAGTATGAAGCTTGATAGTGTTAACTACCTTAATCAGTTCATTAACTTTTATTGTTCCTTTTTGTGATGCATTTCAATTATAGGAATGTCGCATACTCAAAAGGCTTAACTTATATCTCCCTGTATTTTTGCATCATTTTGTCCCTATAGAAAATGGACTGGAGACCGTGAAAACATAATCAACATCGACAAAAGTAGCAATAACTTAGTGACAAAGCTGGACTAACAACATCAGAGGAATAAATAAAATGTATTTAATAATATATAAATGCATAACTCATAAAATCCATTTTCTGGTCACAAACCCTTTTTCAGTATGATACTGCAAAAATCAGTACAATCCATTTTATATATTTAAGATAGATGACACAGTCAATTACATTCATATACCGATTATTTATTTTTATTCAATTTTTTTATTTTACATTTGTTGACTGGGAAAGTCTGAATGGACACAGGTCCATTTTCAGCGGAGGCCCGGGGAGAAAAGATCCACTTAGAAAACAATCTAACAAATAATTTTATGAATTATAACACTTTCTCCTAAATTTATACAATATTATACAAGAACATATTTTACATTTCTTCACATATATATGTATAGATACAATTATTGTATTCCAGAAGCATACCACTTGTATGTAGGTAAATGTTTAACTGTCTTCAGAGATGAATAAGTAGATACGAACAGAATAGAACATTGTTAGTTAAGAATTAATATACAGAGGTTAGGCAGTAGTAGGTGATCCTTGGTAGAATCATTGTATCACTGCAAATGTAGTGGCTTAGCCTGGGGAGTCACATGGACATAGCCAGTTGTTAAAGTAGTGGGTTTTGAGTAGTTTTTTTAAATTGTGGCGCAAAACCTGTAGAAGTTATGTGTTTTGGAAGTGAGTTCCAGACATTTGCTATAGAGCAGGCAAAAAGAGATTTGCCAGCCTCATTCCTATGTTTGGTAACATTTATGTGATTTTGGTCTGTTGACCTTATGGCTCGGGAGGTGGTGTAGGCTTGTATTAGGTCTTGTAAAATGGGGATTTTATTTGGGAGGTAATATAGTTTGTGGGCTTTGGAGAGTTGAGTGGTAAGAAGTAATTGAGGCAGCTCAAGCCAGTTGAGCTGTTTGAGGGAAAGACAGTGGAGGGCTCTATTAGAGGCACCTGTGGCAAATTTGGCAATCTTGTTGTAGCAAGATGCCATTTTGCTTTGTTCGCTGTGGCGAAGGTTAGTCAGGATTGGTGAGGCATACAGTAGGGTGGATAATAGGTGGGCTCTGGCAATGGTGGCTTTAGTATAATTGGTCATGAGTTGCTTATTCCTATACAAGAGACCTAGCTTTCTGTTAACTTTTTTGATTGTTTGGGCTATGTGTATATAAAATTTGAGTTTGTTATTGATTACTACTCCTAGGAGTTTAGTGTGTGCTGTTGGGGTGATTGAGGTATTGTCCTTGGAGTTGATGATTAAGTCATTGAGTGCAGGGGATCTGCCTGGGCTGAAGAGAATTAGTTTTGTTTTTTTGGGATTGAGTAAAAGTTTTATGGTAGAAAACCATGCTTCAGCCAGAGTGAAGCTGTGCTGTGTTATTGTTTGTAGCTTGCTTAGGGTAGTGGTAGGACAAATGATAGTAGTGTCATAAGCATATTGCACTATAGAGGCAGAAGGAGAGGAAGCAGCTGTCTGATTTGTAAATATGGAGAATAGTAAGGGACCAAGAATGGAGCCTTGAGGGACTCCAATAGATACAGGTAGAAGGGAGGATAGTTGGTCCTGTCATAGAACTGCTTGCTGTCGGCTTGATAAATAGCTACTGAACCATGATATAGTGAGGGAGTTTAGGTTGAGGGTAGATAGAGTTTTGAGAAGCATAATGTGGTTGACCATGTCAAAGGCATTGGATAAGTCTAAGAAAACAGAGGATACAAAAAGTCCGTTGTTTCTGTGGGTGTTGATTATGTTGGTATAGGATAATAGGGCTGTTGTGGTACTATGGGAGGGACAAAATCCATGTTGTGATGCTGATATAAGGTTATTTTCTAGAAGGTATTGCATTAGTTGTATATGTACTACTCTTTCAAGTATTTTTGATAGGGGTGATAAAATTGCAATTGGCCGGTAGTTGGTGAGCTCAAGGGAGTTTCCACCTTTGTGGAGTGGAATAATATGAGATATTTTTCAGAGGTTAGGTACTTTATATTCAGATATGGATCTGTTAATGAGGATGGACACAGCGTAAGATATAGCATCAGCTGATAGTTGAAGGAAATCAGCGGGAAGTTTATCAGCAGCCAGTGTGGTAGGTTTCAATTTCTTGAGGAATTTAGTAATGAGTTGTGTGGGTGCTGGGGAGAATGAGAAGCGTGGGGGAGGTTGTTGTGTAATAGGGGTAGTAGGGGTTGGTGAAGGAGTGGGAATGGTGGTGCTATTTAGGGTGTTGGATAAGGCTAGAACTGTTTTGGTGAAGAATTTGTTGAATTGGGTAGGGATGTCCTCAGCGTTGGTTGGTACTATGGGTTTGGGAGTGCTGGTTTTACCTGGGTGCAGTAATCTATTTATTGAGGACCAGAATTTCTGAGAGTTGTGTGTGTGTTTGTCTTGCAAGGTTTTATAGTAATTGGTTTTATCGAATTTTATAAGTTTTTTGGTCTTGTTCCGGAGTGCTAAGAAGATTTGTTTTGTGGTTGTGGTTTTAAGTTTATGAAATTGAGCCCAGGCTCTATCTCTGTCTTTCATTATGGTTCTGGTTTCTTTTGTTAGCCAAGGGGCATAGTTAGTTTTAACTCTGATGGTATGGGCTGGTGCATGACAGTTTAGGATTTTGAGAAAGGTTGAGTTAAAGTAGTCTACTGCCTCATCTAGGGGTAGGTGTTTAAGGGGAGACCAGTCACAGTGTTTTAGTTCGTTGTTTAGGTCCTTGGTTTTGAAGTTTTTTTTTGTTGTGAACTATTCTGAGAACGGGTTGGTTATAGTGTTTGGATTTATTTCTAATAAGGTAGGTTGGTTGGTGGTTGCTTAAATTGTCAGGTAGGCAGCCTGCCTGGTTTGCCAAGGTGTGGTCAGACAGAAGTATCCAATCTAAGATGGATTGTCATTTGGTTTTCTTATCAACTCTTGTGGGGGTATCTATGACTTGGGTAAACCCATGTAGGTTAATGTGGGTAGAGGGATTGTACTTGGTACAGTCAGACAAGTCAATATTAAAATCGCCTAGGAGTATGGTCTCATGAGGATGGGAGATAGTCATCCAGTGTAGCAGGTTCTCCATAGTGTCAGTATTGTTTCCTGGGGGGATATAAGCACCTGCTATAACTATGTGTTTGCTAGAGTTTAGTTTTAATTTAGCAAGGATGAGTTCTACGTCATTGACATATTGCGAGTTGTAGTTAAGCTGTTCTACTGTGAGATTATTTTGAAACAGAATGGCTACACCTCCTCCTTTTTCCCTTGCCTATCTTTCCATATAATATTGTAACCAGGGGGTGTGATCTCATTATCATGGTGTTCTGGTCTAAGCCAAGTTTCTGTAAGTATGGCTAAATGTGGTTTGTATAATGCCAATACTGCATGGAGGTCCTGAACTTTGTTAAGTATACTTCTTACATTAATGTTTAAGAGCAGAAGAGAGGAGGTTGGTCTGTTATAAAGAGGATTTGGTTGGGTTAGGTCTGGGTGGAGTGAAGTAATGAGTCCTGGATTGGGGTGTATGTCTCCACAGCAAGAGAGTTTTAGAGTTAGGTATAGGTAGAGCTTAAGTAGTTTTTGTAGTATTTTATTTTGTTTCTGGGATAAGTAGGGGTTAATTTTGTTTGCTGGTTTATAATTAACATAGGGGTGGAGCTGAGTTGGGGTAAGGTCAAATGGAGATATAGGGAAGTGCGTTAGCTTTAGTGTATTGGCTGTGGTTTCTGTTTGCCACTGAGTTGGCTAGGTGAGATGAAGTTGTGTGTGGTAGGATGTAAGGACGGATAACCAGAGAAGAACCAAATTAGTTAATGCATAGAAAGCTTCCTTTAAGTGTAGGAGAGCCATTGTATTAGTTTGTTTCTTCTCCTTTTCAAACTTACACAATTAAGCTCTTAAATCTAAGTAGACATATAAAACATATGAATTATCAAAAATCCTACAAAAATTATTTTAAAAAGATGCATTTAAAACATATTTATATAAAACCCAATACTTATAACTTTAACTTCATCTGTTTGCCTTTCAAAATGGGTTTAATATTCATATCAGCATTAAGACCAGGAAATTTGTCAGCATTTAACACCACAATCCATTTATATTCAGCCATCTCGAGTTTGTTGTTCATATCACTCCCCCAACACTTGCTAATAATTTATGTAGCACTCTAAAGGTGAATTTCTGTTGGGAGCCTTTTTCTGTACAATGCTTGGAAATTAAGGTACAGCCTAATACCCTAGCCATGGGTGACTTCAGCTATCCTTCCATTAATTGGGAAACTTATATGAGCCCAAACTCACTTGCACAAAAGTTCATGGACTTTATTAACTCAAATGCTCTGGAACAAATAGTGCACCATCCCACAAGGGGCTCCAATATTCAAGACCTAGTCCTCACCAGTATGAGTGACCGATGCAACGCCTCAAGTGTAGGGCCTGCACTGGTTAAATCTGACAATAAATCAGTAAGTTTTGAAGTAACAATAGCACCAGACCTCCCCAAAGGAGAAGTTAGGCACAAAAGGTTCACCAACGCTAACTATACCCTCCTAAGGGAAGGTATAATCAATCTCCAAGCTCCAGTTTCCACAGATGGCATTGACGACTATACTAAGGTATACACTGGGTTTACTATCAAAATCCCAAATGTCATAACATAATCCGGTCAAAATTCCAACCAAAAATGATGACATTCTGCATACTAATTAGCTGACATTGTAGAATCGAAATACCGAAGATTGCGAATTCCGCAGATTTCAATGTTAGCCATAATTCTCTTTCCTGCTATGACTCACCTGCCTGCTTTCCAGGAGTACAAATAGATGCAGTTCAGTACTACACAATAATAGAATTCACTTTTTTGCAGGGGGAAAAACCCCTTGCACCCCCCACACCCCCTGCAAACTGTATATTCCAACTCTGAGATCGCACTACAGTGTGCAAAAGGATACATTTCCCAATCTGCACTGTTCTGTGATCTCTGTTCTTAACATCAACCACATATAATGGAATGTACAGTGGCATTTGCTGCAAAGGACACTCACAAAATTGAAGGTCAGGAGTACAGGAATCAGCCAATTGATGTTCGACATTCCCATGTTCACTGTACCTTCATTCTTCATTTTGATAGTAAACCTATACACTGATGCCCTGTATAAACATCTACACAGATGTATAGACACAGATAGGATTAAAGCAAGATCCTCAAGAAAAAACAAACCACCCTGGTAGACATATAGCATTAATAAATTATACAATAAGTGAAATAAGCTGCTGTCTAAAAATACAGAAGTGAGATCCCAGAACTGCAAGAGCACTCTCCTTAGCCTAAACAAGCAAATAAGACAACTTGTAAAATCTTCAAAGAGCAACTATGAGAAAAATGTAACAATTTGGATTCCATGTTACTTACTTTCCTCTGGTTTCCTATAAAGCACAGAATAGCTTACAAATGGCATGTTAGAGCCTGGGACAGTAATGGAATTAGATTCCCCAACATTGCACTTTATTCCAAATTTGTTATAATTAATATAATACTGCATTGGATTATGCCATCATATATTTCTAGTTGGAAACAATCACATGGGATTCATATAACTGACACCAGAGCTATAGAATCACAGTTTAAAGAATAATATGGAATAAACAGAATTCATTGAATTTTACGTGAATATTGTTTTTATAATAAGAGGTTTTGTCATTTCTCTTATGGCATAAATCAAATATTTTATATTTTCAAAAACATAATAAATAGCAATTATAGTTTCAAACAAACTTTATTTCTTACATTTCCCATAGCATATACCCCAGATTGCTTAGATTCTTTTAACATTAACCAAATGCGGAAACTCAAGGATAATAGTCTTGAGTTCTGGCATCAGTTTATAGATAATAAGAACACTAAATCAATGATCTCTCTATACAGATTTGGCAATTGTAAGGATAAATGGTTGGCTGTCTATTCATTGTGACAGTTTATTGAAAACAAAGTGATAATATCAATTAATTTTGAGGTTGAATCTATACCAAGGTTGATACAATTATTTATAAGGTATGAATTAAAGACTGGTGAATACAAACTAATTATAAATCCCATATATAAGATCTTAAGAGAAGATCTACTTAACTTTGACCCAGAATTTTGGAATTACTATATGAGGATTAATGGTGAAGTTTTGTCTAATGAAAACAAAAAACAGCTATTAAAATCAATATATGGTATCTCTTCTTCATTATATTGGAGATTATATACATGGAAATTTATTCACAGGAGTTTTTATACTACACACAAAATTGATCTCATAACTATGAAAAGAAAGTAAATGTTGGAAATGTGGTAAATTTCCAGAAGCCAGCTGTGTTCACATGTTCATTGAATGTAAAACTGTTATTCAATACTAGAAAGATTTTAGACATTTCACAAATGCTTTCTGGTCTGATACCTGTCAAATCACTAACTCACTGATTCTATTTAATGTACCTATACCTAATGTGATACCCAAATATCAGATACCGATCCTTTGGACAATTTTAGCAATAGTCAGAAAAATTATTACATCTAATTGGAAAAGTAAACAAGATCTGTTGTTTGTTGAGTTTATCACTTTAGCAAAATCTGTTTGTAAAAAGGAAATGCAAACCATTTGTTACAGAACATCTAATGTAACTCATAAAAAATATTATGGCAAAAACTGGAAAATTTATTAGACAGATATTGATAATTTTTCATGGATAAAACAAATCTTTATCATGGATGATTGTACATAGTGTAAATAGTTGTTATATAGTTTTATTGTATGTTTGAAATGTATGTTTATTCATCTTTATTATCAAAACAAAATAAAAATGTTTTTTGGAAAGATAACCATAAGGCCTTCTTCAGCTACATCTTCACCCTAAAAAGGAAGGACTCAGGCATGTGCTGAACTAATTGTGGATGGCATCACACACACTGACCCTGCAGAAATTGCAAACCTGCTGGCAGACAGGTTTGGTGAAAATGTCTCCCCCTTATCCCCTCCAAGCATACCACAAACCATGTCTTCTTTATCTCCTCCTCCCTGCATCTCCAAAGAGCAAGTCATCAATGCTCTCTCTAAGGCTAAGAACACAGCTTCCAAGGGACCAGATGGCATTATGGACTGCATTTTAATGTTCCAAAATAAAAGCTATCTACAGGCACTTTATTCAACCACAGCCTGAGTACTGGTGTACTGGCTTTGTCCCTACTGAATGGAGAACAGCAACTTTTAATCCCTCCACAAGGGCAGCTCAGCAACAGACCCGGGTAACTATAGACCCATAAGTTTAAACAGCCTCATCTGTAAGGCAATGGAATAATCATCATGGACCACATAAATAAGGATATAGGTGATCTCCAAACCCTGGATCCATCTCAGTCTGGTTTTGTCAGGTCATGCCTGCTAAACCTTGTGGACTTCTTTGAGAACATGACCAGAGCCATGGGTGAGGGCAAAGCCATGTACACAGTGTATCCTGACTTGGCCAAGGCCTTTCACACTATCCCACATATGGGCATCATTGAGAAACTAACCCAGTTGAATATCAACCCCTGTGTTGTCAGGTGGGTTGCAAACTGGCTCACAGATTGACAACACTCAGTCAAAGTAGGATACTTTACCTCTACCACTAGACATGTCACCAGTGGGGTCCCAAAAGGGTCAGTGCTGGGCCCCCTCTTGCTTGGCATATACGTCTCAGAAGTATAGGCCAAAACAGAGGAGTTTTGGCTAGCCAAGCTACTGGATGACTGGAAATTAGATGCTATCATTGAATCCCTTAGCAATGTCAATGTACTTCAAAAGGGCTTACACAGACCAATGATTGGTTCTAAAGGATGATCTTAAACTAAATGCTAAAAATGCATCACCATTCCCTTTGGTAAAAACGATGTCCCTGCTGATTATAAAATAAAAATAATACCCTAAGTACCAGTTCAGTAGTGAGATACCTGGGAACACAAGTTGACTGTGACATCAACTTTGCCACCATGGGTCTACTGTGGTGAGGAAGGAATTCTACGTTGCTCACCTGATTCACAAATACATCGCTTCAAGAGCAAAAGAGGTTATAACTTCCCTATTCACTTCCCACATCAGGCCTATTATTGAATATAATGCTCCCTTTGGTATGTACCATACCAGGCATCTGCAGCATCTTGAGAGACCTCAGAGATTTCTAACTAAGAAAATTCAGGGTCTCCAGCACATGTCTAATACAGACACACTGAAGTAACTGTCACTGTACTCAGTAGTGTATAGACTACTTAGAGGTGACATGTCTGGTTTACAGTGCTATCTCTGACCCAAATCTAATGGAAATGCTGCACATCCATAAGTCATATGGGACTAGGGTCACCCGTTCCAAGGACCTCAGTCTAGCCTGCGAGATAAACAGGACCTGCTGGAGAGACAGATACATCAGATGTTGCTACTGCTCTGGAATAGGCTTCCAATCAATATCAAGCAGAACACCTCCATGACTCTGTTTAAGTGCAAACTGCATGACTGGATGGGAAACAGTAAATTTCTGCTGGGGATTGCCCCAGCTTCTCTTCTGGACATGGGTGGTCCTTGCTAGAAAAACCTCGGGCATAGATGACATCGCTCATCTGGCATTATATTGGGATTTAATGGCTAGGCTTGTAAAGACCCTCTGGTCAATAGCCTAGTAACATCCTATGAACCTATAAATGGTACAAGTGGAATGAACAATTAGAGCACATTTCTTTTATTTGTCACAGAACAAAGGATTTATGTAAAGGGCAGTAAAATAATTAAAACCCGAGAAACTGAAGTGTTTATCTGTAAATAATATAGTTTATGGGGTATATATGGGAGTATCAAGGGATTTTTTTTTTGTTCAATTTCCAGTGTTGACAACCAAACCTTGCCCTCCAGGCTGCTGTATGAATCTGTTCATATCCTCCATATAATGGTCGTTTGATCCACTCATTCTGGGGTCTAGAGTCAAGGTGATCAGGATTGGGACCTTCTTCTTTGGAAGATCAAAGGTTTTGAATTAAGACCTGGCCTTCACTATGCATGCCTTATTATGCCCAATGGGTTGGCCGGCAGTGGGCCTAAGTGTTGTCTGTCTACACCACTGCATACAACTTCATTAATTGGCCTTGCTGCTCCTAAGTCTGAGCTCCCTACAAGAACCCTCATTTCCACTAGAACTTCAAGCATGGACAGTGTGACTGGACACATGCTTTCCACCCTTTTACCTATGAAAAGGTGAACCTGCTAACCCTCATCATTGCTCTGCTCTGCTCTTCCATGCCAGCTCCAGCAGGTGCCCAAGGCACTACTTGAATGCAGGTCAACTTAAGTCATAACTGTGTCTTTATCCCTCAATGTCAGCAGCGCTGGCAGAGTGAAAATGTTAAGAAAAAGCCAGATTAATGCGTATTGCTTATGGTTAGTATGGAAATGGGAGGTGTGTTCATGCTGTGTAAACTCAATAGCATTTGCCTTTTACATAATGTTGAATTACACAGTAACATTTTGTCTAAGCCAATAAAGAACTCCACAGCTTCCAAAGCAAAGTTTAATAACTGTGCAGTCTTTTCGACTCAGCACAGCCCAGCCACAAAATTGGATGAAAACGGCCAAGTATCACACACAAAGAAAACAGTTGTAATAAAATCCACAAGGTACACAAATTCAAGGTTAAGTGCTTTCACCTAACAAAGTGTCAGGCTTCTTCAGAACAGTTTAAACACATTCTAAGTCCTGGTTATATAGGCATCCCAAATTCAAAAGAACCCATGACAATTCTATCAATTAACTTGAGCATAAATTTAAAAAGATACACACTATTTCTTGATTAAATAGGCAAACACACTTGAAAACATGTGCAGTTATATTGTAAAATGTATGCAAAAACTAGGTTTCTTATAATAATACATATCCATTACAGAATGCTATACTAACAAATGACAGTGTTCCATTTCAATAAATTGTGCATGCTGACTTCATAATTTAGCTGATTTCAGTTTCAAAACACTAATAAAACTTATACAATCATTCAACCCAGGGGGCTTCCCAGCATCCAATTTTATCTGCCAGCATAATTCTCTATAGGTTCATAGGTTCATAGGTAGGTACTAGGCTATCTGCCCAAAGGCATTTATAAGCATATGGCATCTGTTTGAGGCCAGTGATCCTCTTGGTGAGGTACTTCTGTGGTCTTTCTAGCTGTTGCAAGCGTCTTGTAAGGTACATCCCAAATGGGGTATTGTACTCTATGATGGGTCTGATGAGTGATGAGTAGAGGGGCACAATGACCTCTTTTGATCTGGTTGCAAACCCTTTTGTGATTAGGTGGGCCACATAGAAGGATTTTCTACTTGGGTCCCCAGATCCCTTATTACGTTTTCCGTATTTAGGGGACTACCACCTATGTGGTGGTTTGTGGGTACTTTGTTATTTCCAAAGGGAATAACTATGCACTTTTTGGCATTTAGCTTGAGGCCATGATTTTGACATCAGGTATCTGTCTCAGTGAGACCCTTTTGGACGATGTCTGTGTCAGCCGGTGAGTCAATTATAGCCCCTAGTTTGCAGTTGTCTGCGAACTTGGTCAGCCATAGTCCTCCTGTGCTTGTCTGTACCTCTGAGAAGTATATGCCAAACAGGAGGGGTCCTAGGACTGAGCCCTGGGGAATGCTATTTGTAACTGGTTTAGAGTCAGAGCTAGCTCCCACAAATCTCACCATGTGGGTTCTATCTGTGAGCCAATTGGCAGCCCATCTTGTGACATATGGGTTTATGTTCAGGCTAGTGAGCTTGTCTATAATACTAGAATGGGGAATGGTGTTGAAGGCATTTGCGAGGTCTAGCTAGGTTGTGTGTACCACCTTTCCCTCATCTATAGCCTCGGTAACTGTCTCAAAGAAGTCCACCAGGTTTAGGAGGCACGATCTGCCCTTAACAAAGCCAAACTGGGTAGGGTCCAGTATTTGGAGGTTCCCAATGTCTCTGTTAATGAGTTCCATGATGATACGCTCCATAGCCTTGCAGACCAAGCTAGTCAGGCTTATAGGGCAATAGTTCCTGGGGACTGTTGTGGCTCCACCATTGTGGAGTGGAATAACCATTGCTGTGCACCACTCTATGGGTAGGTAGCTTGTGGAGAGGCTGAGTTTGAATAGTGTGTTTATGTGAGGGGTTAGTTCATCTTTGAGCTCATGTAGGACGCAGCCTGGGACACCATCCAGTCCCATTGATGCTGTGTTTTTGGCTTTGGAGAGGGTTATTTTAACCTGAGTGTCTGTGATTTCAGGGCTCTAAATTCTTCCGGTATGGTTATGGGGCCTTTTGGGGGTGAGAGGTGGGTGAAGTTTGCACTGAACCTGTCTGCCAGGATGTTGGCAATATCGGTTGGTTTAGTATATTTTGTGCCATTCTGTACTAACCGAATAATCTGAGCATTGCCACTTAGATTCTTGACATAGCTAAAGAATGCCTTGTGGTTATTGTTGGAGTTCTTGGCAAGTTTTTTTTTTCAAAGCTCGCCTTGGACGATTTTATGAAAGATTGTAGTTTCTTGCTGATACTGATCAGGGATGTCTTCCCTTCTTGGGATTTTACTCTTTTCTGTACTAGTTTCCACCTTCTATTGTATAGCTTGTTTATGGCAGGGGTCCACCAGACTGGTTTCCTTTTCTTGGAGGAGTGAGTCTTGGTTTTGTTTGGGATAGCACAATCCATGCATTCTTGTAGGTCTCCATAGCAGCTTGGACAGCATTATCCTTTAGCATGGGGGCTTTGAAACTTTCCACTTCCATCTTAAGTAATGTGAAGTTTGCTTTTGAAAAGTTTTTCACGGTGGTTTCCTTGTCCGGGGGTGGGGGCAGAATGTGGATATCCAAAGTGATTTTATGGTATCTAACCACCAGCAAGGGGTTGACCTCCGGTATGGAACACTCTTCGCCCATGTTGGTGATGACCAGGTCCAATATGTTGTCACCTCTGGTGGGAGTGTTGACCAGTTGTTCCAGGGCATTTGAGTTTATAAATTCTAGGAAATGTTGGGCAAGGGAGTTAGTACTTGAGTAGTTCTCCCAGTTAATGTTTGGGTAGTTGAAATCACCCAATTTTAGGGTGTTTGATAGGACCTTTATGTTACCCAGTGTTTCCAGAAATGCAGAATCGGGGTCCTGGGACATGGTGGGTGATCTGTAGCAAGCTACAATTTGAATTGCAGTTTTGCCCGTTGTTAATTGCACGTGGATAATCTCTGAAACATCATGCTGTGCCACTAACCTGGAGGTGTGGGTATCCTTGATGAATATGGATACTCCCTCGCCTTTTGTATTTCGGTCTGGGTTCTGTGGCCAAATTGTATGGTATGAGTTGTAGCCTGGTAGTGCTGTGGTGCTCTCTGGATCCTTAAACCAGGTTTCTGTTACTGCACATATATCAATTTTCTCCATACTAAGGAGTGCCTCGTGTGCGTGCATTTTGAGGTTTAGACTTCTGGCATTGAGTGATATTACCTTCAGATTTTTGTTACTTGTGCTATTTACGGTGGTGGGTTTGTCTTTTGAGCCTTGCCTAAAAAAGGCACTATGGGGTTGGCAAGAGCCTTGGCCAGTATTCGAAAGCCTAATGGTGACAGGTGCAAGCCGTCTCTAGCGAAGCAGAGTGGCTTGTCGAGAATGTCATCCCAGGCAGACAGACACTGGATCCCCTTTGAATGACACCAGAAACTTAGCCAGTTATTGAAATTGATAATTTTTTCTTTATACCGTGGTATCATTCTTGGTGAGGGCAGTATGCTACTCAGGGTCAGGGTCATACTGGCCTGAGCTACGTGATCAGAGTGCTCTTCCATGTCTCTTTTCATGTAGTCCAGGGAGGTATGGCTCAGGTCATTCACACCAACATGGACAATGACAGAGTCGTATTTGTACTTGTTCTGGAGTGACCTGAATGCTTGTGTTATGTGGCGGATCCTGGCACCTGACAGGCAGCTAACAGTAACCTTCTGCTTATTCAGCCTAGTAAGTGGGATGTCAGTGTGCCTGACTATAGAGTCATCTATTACTAGTATGTTGGTTATGTTATTTTGCCTTGAGGGCTGTGATTGCGTGGCACACTGGTTTTGCGAAATATGTGTTTCATGATTTGTGTGGGGGGTGGAAGTTGCTTGGATGTCTGCTTTGGAGGTCTCTGTTGCTTTTGCAGATTTTTATTTAGAGCCTCCAAGTATGTTTTCATGTATTTATGTGCGTTTGTTGCCGGTGCTGGTTTCATGGGTCTGTGAGACTTGTGGTGTGATGCAAGTAATTCCCTTCTCCTCTTGACTGTCTGATCCAGTCTTGGGTTGAGAGAGCTTAGCCTCCAGTTTGGCTGTATAATTGCATATCATGCATGTATTATTGTTTGGTGGTAGGAGGAGAGGGCTGTATACTCCAATTTGCTTTCCCAATTACCACCCCTGGCATCAACTAAAGCTTGCTCAATTACCATAAACTTAAATTTATAATTAGGGCATGTTAATGAATGTTTGTAAAGTGCACTAGTTTCTTTTTCCTTAGAGATGTCATATATGTGTTCATACATTCTTCTCCTGAGTTTCCTCTCAGTGTTTTCCATGTAAAAGCTGCTACATGATTCACACACAACTAAATACAGCACCCCAGTGCTATTACAAGTGTAATAACCATTGCTTCTTACCCTATAATTCCTTGTTGTTAACTTTACTTCTTCCTTTTCCAAAATGTACCTACATTGATTGCATCTTTCACACCCTTCCTATTTTTCTTCCTGTTGTTATAGTTGGTACTGCCTCTTTCAAATATTTCTTTTAAAGTCCCTCTTTCTAATAAATTGTGGTACATCTGCGATCAAACCTCCTGCTTCCTCTTGTATTTTCAAAATACCCCAATGTTTTCTAACGATCCCCTCCACTTCAGAACAATTACTAGTAAAAGTTTGGATAAAGGCACTGTCATATCCTACCTGAACATGATTGTTAGTAGTTTGTATATCACCACCTTTCCCTAACAATGGAAAATACTTCACATCTCTTTCCCGAGTACCTTCTTCCATCAAAGTTTCCACCATGTCAGTAGGATACCCCCTCTGAATAAACAATTCCTTAATGAATTCTAGTTCCTGATGATGCATCCTATCCTCACTACACATCCTCAAAGCTCTAATCATCTGCCCCTTCACAATACCCTTTTTCTGGAAATGGGGGTGTCTACTCTCAAAATGGAGATATGAGTTAGAGAATGTATGTTTCCTGAAAATTCTAGACTGGAAACAATTGCTTGTTAGATGTTTATACAATGTAACATCCAAATAATTAATTTCCTGAAGGGATACTGTGTATGTAAATCTCAAAAAGGAGGTTGTACTGTTAATATAGGTCAATAAGGCAGTCAATTCTTCCAAGGATCCCCCCCCCAAAAGAATACAAATATCGTCAAATAATCTAGTGTAGCAAATTATGTGCCTAGACCACACTGTGTCCATGATATACCTTTTCTCCCAATAGTATAATACCAGGTTGGCATATAGGGGGGCACATGCCGCCCCCATAGCCACACTACTTTCTTGCTTGTAGTATTCACCATTAAAGAACATATAGTTGTTTTTCAAGGTAGTTTCCAAAAATTCAATAATCAAGTTAATAGTGTTAGCATCCAAATATCTAACTTCAGTTAATACTTCCTGAAACTCTAGCCCTATATCATGTGGAATTCTGGGAAATAATTCCACAACATCCACAGTAACTAAATACACCGTATTACTGTATTTATCAAAGGTCATATTCCTTAAGAAGTCCCATGAATCCTTAGTAATATGTTTTACTGAACCCAAAAACCTTTTTAAGTGGTAATCCACAAATATGGCCAAAGGCTCTGTGATATACCCATCACCTGAAACAATAGGCCTGAAAGCCAAATTGTCCGTGCCCTTGTGTTTAGGTATCCCAAATATTACTGGAATACGTGGTTTTTCCACATATAAAAAATCATATAATTTCTTATTAATTGCTCCTTGTAACAAGTGGTCCTTCAAATAATAATGAATTTTGGCACATGAAACATGAATTTCATTTTTGAATGCTACACTATATCTCTCCTCATCATTCAAAATCTCCAACATCTTTGCTTCATAATCAATCATATACATAAGCACAACCCCCCATCTGGTTTCATAATTCTATATTTATTCTGAACCAACTCCTCAATCAAACTTTCTTCCAAGTGATTTAAATTTCTCATCATGCCCTTTTTACTATTTAACTTTCTAATATCCTGCTCCACAAGTTCCTCAAATACTCTCAAAACCGGATTAAGTGGGGGGTTAAAAGTGCTTGAGCTCACAAGATTTTGTTCCTCTCTTCTTTTCCCCTTGGAAAACAACTTCAGATTTAATTTCCTCAAAAATAATTTGACATCCACCAAGGTGTTAACCATGTTCAGGGGTCTAATAGGAACAAACTGAAAACCCTTAGTAAATAAAGAAAAATGTTCATTTTGTATCTAAAAATCAGTGTAATTAAAAATATTGAAGTTGTTCTTTGTTACCATTCTCTGTGACAACAATTTCACTCACACAATCGTTATTATCTATCGTTCCATGTATTGTCCTCTCCCTTGGCTGTTCTTTCTCATATAATTCCTGTTGTTGTTGCTCCAACCTCTCCTCCTGCCCCCCTTCCCCTGAAACTGGTTGTACCGATTGCAGGTATTGTATTGTATTGTCCTTGTTTCTGTGCGATTCTCTTGCTTCTTTTCGGGGGGGGGGGTTTCTTCTAAAGGGGTGTTGTGCATATTATTAGAATTCCTGTTTTCCTGGGTAAGGGTTTCCTCATTCAAGTTATCTCCTTCTAATACTCCATAATTATGAGTTTTCCTCAGGGGTGGGTAAGCTTTCCCCTCCCTATATTCAATCAAGCCGCTTTGTAATTTTTTAACCTTCCTTACTAACACATTTTCACAGTCTGAATCAATTTCTTTAAAAACAGCATTATATTTCATTTTTTCAACATTGAAAAGACAATCACAAGTCAGTTTATCATGCAAAACGTTAACATCTTTTATCACATTGTCTCTTTGTAATTCATAATTTCTAATCATAAGCTTCAACAACTCAATCCCAAATTTGTTAAACAGTTCTAATAGTTCCTTGTGGAAAATGCTGTTAGTATCAACATTGCTTGGGTATTTGCAAAGGCGCAGACCCTTAGGTACCCTCCCACCTGCAACACATTCATTTAAATAATCAGTCTCTAACTGCAATGTTTTTAAATGCAAAAGTTTCTTTTTGAATACCTTTAGAAGGTCGCTAAATATCTTTTGCAATTGGGGTCTGTCCTCTTTAAAATAAAACCTTTTTAATGTCCAGTTCTCGAATATAAAATCTGTTTTGCTTGAGTCTTGGTTAATGTTCACCTTCCTCATCTGTCCAGCTCCATTTTGATTGGTCGAGGCCGAAAAAGCACCTACAACATCACGCAACTGCTGCTGGTTGCCTGGCAACATAGGCAAACTGTTCCTAATCAAGGCGCTTTGGTTCGTAGTTATGTATGGATTTCCAGCATTTTGTTAAATTCTCCCCTCGTTACAGGAGAATTATCATTAGTGTCATCCTGATCTTGAAAGACACTAGGCAGTTCTTTTAAAGAGAAATTCTCCGCTCTTTCAGACATGGCACCTCAGAAATAAGCCAAGAACCAAAACGAAAAGGCAACCAATAAAGAAGTAGACTTCACAGCTTCCAAAGTAAAGTTTAATAACTGTGCAGTCCATTCGACTCAGCACAGACCAGCCAAAAATTGGATAAAAACAGCCAAGTATCACACAGAAAGAAAGCAGTTGTAATAAAACTTTGTCTAAGACATCTACAGCTTGCCACCTGTTTGGACCATTACATTACAAACTTTTCAAAACATTTATGAGAGAGAAATTATTGAATTATTGAGAAATAAATCAGTTCATTTTTTTCACAATATGACCTTAGAAGAGAGGACAACCTTAAATTTATTGAAATGTATTAAATATGTTAGGTTTATGGAGGAACACAACAAGGGGGAGCTGTAGTTATTAAGTTACATGAAGATTATGTCAAAGCTGTGATGGAGATGTAGAATCATGAATGTGTATATGAGAAGGTAGCTTTATTTGATATACACCATAGTTATAATTACTTTAACAGTACATTATTAGATTTATTGGCACAACGATATTTACCACATCAGGAATATTCATTAATGATAGTCACACAACCTAAGATTTCTGTTTTATTTAGTCTTCTGAAAATCAATAAAGATTTATATACCCTCTCCCCATTCAGGCCCGTTCTGTCTACACGTAGGTTTGTTATTGAAACAATTTCTATTTTTTTAAATAGATTTTTTAAAACATTGGTTCAGGATTTATCATCCTATGTCATGGGTTTCTTGAATTTTTTTAGAAAAACTGAGAACATTTATTTTGGATGGGTTTGAGACATTAGGCTGGATTCATAAAGGTTATCTCAAAGTGTATACTATGTGTACATTTAGTGAAACCTTTCTGAGGGAATAGAAAGCACAAGCAATGTGACAGGGATCTTCTTGAATTCATAAAGTGTACACATAGTGTACTCATTATGGTAACCTTTATAAATCTGGTCAATTGTTATGTATGGTAGATGTCAAATCATGTTATACTTCTATTCCAGCTGATGAAGGGATTGACTTTTTTATGTTCTTTCATTATACAGTATACAGAATTATTCTTTAATTCTAATGTGAGAATTAATACTATGTCCATGTTATTAGACTTGTTTTTAATGATATTTTTGTTTTTTTTTGTTGTTTTCAATTCCAGAATTACCATTGGACAAGGGGGTGCCGATGGGTGCAGTAATAGCACTTTCCTATGCCAATCTTTTTAAGGGTTGATGGTGAGACTTGAACATTTTGCCCAGAGTCCCCTTTTAAGTGAAAGTTATGTTTTGTACTAGATTTGTTGATGATTTTTTTTATATGGAACGGCATACAGGACAAATGTATGCAGTTTATAGTATCTTTAAATTTAACAACTTCATTTTAAAAATTATTTTGGGGAATGTTGGAATTTTAGTCAATTGTTTGGATGTGCAAACTTCTTTGGACATTTCTTTGAAAAGTTTCACCAGCAGAACGCACAGAAAACATACTTCCATTAATGATTATTTAATGAGTAATAGCAATCATCCTACTTTTATTATGAACAACTCTCTCATGAAAAAACAAAATTTAAAATCTTCTATCTTAATAATACAAGCATTGAAGTCACTTCTCATAGTAAATTATTTGGGATGATAATTTAAATTCAACCTGCATATACAAAATTGCATAAAAAATGACCAAAAACAAGGGCTGCTATACAAAACCACAAACATTCTCATCAATGCAACTAACGCTACACTTACACTACTTACCTCCTACCCTCACTACTTTATGGTACTCCCATCTTTACTAACCTCCAGGCATCACAAAAACCAAAATGTGAGCAATGCTGTAATAAAGTGGCTACATTTGCAGCAAATACTCCTTTCAGAACCCATCACTGTATGGCATTAAAAAGACTAATTTGGTGAGAACTACCCCATCAACTAACATGTACACAACTTCTTACCACCTATAAACTTATCCAGCATCCATCTACTTGTCCAGCACTAAATACCATTCTACACAACTATGTTCCCAATCAGTCAATACGATCAAGTGACAAAAAACTCCTCTTTATCCATAAATATATGAAATCTGTTGGACATGGTCTGAACTTGTGCTGCATTGCTAAGGCCTGGAACTCCTTACCTGTATCTGTCAGGTCAATGCCCTTCCTTCAGTCCTTTAAAACCATTCTAAAAAACTTCCAAAAAAAGGTTTGGGAAGGTTGGCATAATGGTTAAGGTATTTATCTAACAGACACAAGGTGCAGGGTTTGATTCTCATGTGGGATAATTGGACCAGCTTAACATGTCCCATAAAGGGCAGTTAGCCTAGTAGTAATCTAATCTATGAAGCTAGACAAAATGTGGCTCTGTTCTTGCTCAACCTCAGGACAAACTATACCCCTAAATAAATATGAAGAAGTACCTGTTCTTCTCACTTCCTTACTTCAGTCTCTTTTTCTCCAACTGTCTTTCTAAATATATTCTAACCCTACTTTTTTCTCACACTTCATATTGCAATTCCTTTTTGTATTATACTAATTTACATTTAATTGCTTTATATAGTGGCTAAAATTTCTCTAAGTATTAATTCATTGTCATGTAAGCTGTATCTGTTCTTAAGCAATGTTTTCACATTATGTCTAATTTGGTATAATTATTTACAACTGTAGATGTTTTTTTTTTTTTGAAGATTGTAAAAATCATTATTCTTAAAATGCTTTTATAATACTTATGAGCTTTTCTCCCTGGACGTCTGCTGAAAGTGGAAACCTGTCCTGTCAGACTTTCCCAGTAATCCAATGTCAATAAATAAATACATAAAACATTCATGGTGCAGTTTATTATAACATCCAGACTCACTATAAATGGACAGAATTTTGTGCAGGATATTTATATGGTTAAGAATTTTCAGGTTGTGAAGAGTGTTATTTGAATAAGGTAACTTTTTTTATGTTAGCTGTAATAGGGGGACATTATTTCTGCTGGTTTTATTGAATGAATGACCAAGGGTGAATAATATCACAAACCAAGGTTGTAAGTCCTTTTTTATGGACATGTTTGATGTAAGGTCCATTTATGGTTTATTGAAGAACAATTGGAAAATTATAAAAGGGAATTCTGCATTGTATAATGTGCTGGGTGATAAACTTGCCATTGTGCATAGAAAAGTTAACACTTGTTGTTGTGTCTTTCGGCTTTTCCCGGTTAGGGGTCACCACAGCGGAACTCCGGTCTGCTAATGATTGGTAGTTGATTTTTACGTGCTGAGTTACCAGCCCTGATGCACAACCTTTAACAAAAGTATGCCCATTCACACATGTCTCCACGCAGAAGACGCTCTAGCTGAGAATCGAATCGGACAGCGTCTTACTGTGAGGCGACAACGCTACCACAGCACCACCACTGCGTCAATAGAAAAGTTAACACTATCAATCAATATTTACAACGTAATAATATGATTATTAGATCTAGTGTTATTAACAGAGATGTCAGTACTTATTCATGTGGATTTTGTAAAACCTGTTACTATATTGTGAAGGGGTACGTTTATTTTTTTGCCGATAAGGGTTATACTCAACAATCTAGTGGTATTATTTATGCCACTGTTTGTGGCTGCTTTGTGTTAACATGACCACTAGATGCTTTACAAAAAAGTATAATGGGACATTTATACAGTATAAAAAACAAAAATGAGAACAATTCTCTTTTTAAGTATAAGAACAATAATACTGAACATAATAAGTTTTATTTTTGTATTGGATAGTGTTTTACGCAATTTAAGAGGAGTGATTTTAAGAACAGAATTGTGATGAAATAAATTTTATGGCAAAGCATATAAATTCCTGGACTTCCTTTTAAGATCCAGTTAATTGAAAAGTTATTAATATATTGTCTATCTTTCATTCGTCATTTTTTTTTTATTTTTCAGTTTGTGTATTTATACAGTATTTATTGTGTTTATTTATTTTATGTATTTATAGAAATGTGGTGTACATTTAGTTAATTGATTAAAAAATGCCATGGGATTGTAGAATGTTATATAAAGTTGGGTGGCTGTGATTCATATTTCTTCTTCTTCTTCTTTTGGCTGCTCCCATTAGGGGTCGCCACAGCGGATCATCTGTTTCCATTTCTTCCTGTCCTCTGCATCTTGCTCTGTCACACCAACCACCTGCATGTTCTCTCTCACCACATCCATAAACCTTATCTTAGGCCTTCCTCTTTTCCTCTTACCTGGCAGCTCCATCCTTAGCATCATTTTCCCAATATACCCAGCATCCCTCCTCAGCACATGTACAAACCAATGCAATCTTGCCTCTCTGGCTTTGTCTCCAAACCTTCCAACCTGGGCTGACCCTCTAATATACTTATTCCTAATCCTGTCCATCCTCGTCATACCCAGTGCAAATTTTAACATCTTCAACTCTGCCACTTCAAGCTCTGACTCCTGCCTTTTTGTCAATGCCACTGTCACCAACCCATATAACATAGCTGGTCTCACTACCCTCTTGTAGACCTTCCCTTTCACTCTTACAGGTACTTGTCTGTCACAAATCACTCCTGACACTCTTCTCCATCTACTCCATCCTGCCTGTACTCTCTTCTTCACCTCTCTTCCACACTCACCATTACTCTGAACTGTTGATCCCAAGTATTTAAACTCATCCACCTTCTCCACCTCTACTCATTGCATCCTCACCATTCCTCTATCCTCCCTCTCATTCACACACATATAGTCTGTCTTAGTCCTGCTGACCTTCATTCCTCTTCTCTCTAGAGCATATCTCCTTCTCTCCAGGGTCTCCTCCACCTGTTCCCTACATCACAATGTCATCTGCAAACATCATAGTCCACGGGGACTCCTGTCTGATCTTGTATGTCAATCTGTCCATCACCATTGCAAATAAGAAAGGGCTCAGAACTGATCCTTGATGTAATCCCACCTCCACCTTAAATGCATCCATCACTCCCACTGCAGACCTCATCGCTGTCACATTACCCTCATACATATCCTGTACCACTCTTACATACTTCTCTGACACTCCTGACTTCCTCATACAATACCACAACTCCTCTCTAGGCACCCTGTCATATGCTTTCTCTAAGTCCACAAAGACACAATGCAACTCCTTCTGACCTTCTCTGTACTGCTCCATCAACACTCTCAGAGCAAACATCGCATCTGTAGTGCTCTTTCCTGGCATAAAACCATACTGCTGATCACTAATCATCACCTCCCTTCTTAACCTTGCTTCCACTACTCTTTTCCATAACGTCATGCTGTGACTGATCAGTTTAATCCCTCTATAGTTACTACAGCTCTGCACATCACCCTTATTCTTAAAAATCGGTACCAAAACACTTTTTCTCCATTCCTCAGGCATCCTCTCACTTTCCAAGATTTCATTAGACAATCTAGTTAAAAACTCCACTGCCATTTCACCTAAACACCTCCATGCTTCCACAGGTATGTCTTCTGGACCAACAGCCTTTCCATTCTTCATCCTCTTCATAGCTATCCTTACTTCCTCCTTGCTAATCCACTGCACTTCATGATTCACTATCAGCATATCATCCAACCTTCGTTCCCTCTCATTCTCTTCATTCATCAGCCCCTCAAAGTACTCTTTCCATCTGCTCAACACACTCTCCTCGCTTGTGAGTACATTTCCCTCATTATCCTTTATCACCCTTACCTACTGCACATCTTTCCTAGCTCGGTCACTCAGTCTAGCCAATCGGTACAGGTCCTTTTCTCCCTCCTTAGTGTCCAAACTTTCATACAACTCTTCATATGCCTTATCCTTAGCCTTCGCCACCTCTCTCTTTGCCATGCACCTCATCTCCTTATACATCTGTCTATTTTCTTCATCTCTCTGACAATCCCACTTCTTCTTCACCAACCTCTTTCTCTGCATACTCTCCTGCACTTCCTCATTCCACCACCAGGTCTCCTTGTCCGCCTTCCTCTTTTCAGATGTCACACCAAGCACCTTTCTAGCCATCTCCCTTACTAGCTCTGCTATAGTTACCCAGCTATTCGGTAACTATTCACTGCCACCCAGTGCCTGTCTTAACTCTTCCCTGACCTCCACCTCACAATTACCCTTTTTCAATTTCCACCATTTGATCCTTGGTGCTGCCCTCACACTCCTCCTCCTCTTCTTGATTACCAATGTCATCCTACAAACCACCATCCTATGCTGCCTAACTACACTTTCCCCTGTCACCAATTTACAGTCTCCAATCTCCTTCAGACTGGCACTTCTACATAAGATATAATTCACCTGTGTGCATCTTCCACCACTCCTGTATGTCACTGTATGCTCCTCCCTCTTCTTAAAATATGTATTCACCACAGCCATGTCCATCCTTTTTGCAAAATCCACTACCATCTACCTTCTGCATTCCTTTGCTTAACACCATACGTACCCATCACTTCCTCATCCCCTCTGTTCCCCTCACCAACATGCCCATTGAAATCTGCTCCAATCACCAGTCTCTCACACTTGGGTGCAGTCATCATCACTTCATCAAACTCACTACAAAATTTTTCTTTCTTATCCATCGCACATCCAACTTGTGGAGCATATGCACTAACAACATTCATCATTACACCATCAATTTCCACCTTCATAAACATCACTCTATCTGACACTCTTTTCACCTCCAAAACACTCTTAGCATACCTTTCCTTCAGGATAACCCCTACGCCATTTCTCCTCCCATCCACACCATGATAAAACAATTTGAACCCGCCTCCGATACACCTAGCATTGCTCCCCTTCCATCTGGTCTCTTGCACACACAATATACCAACCTTCCTTTGGTTCATCCTATCAGCTAGCTCTCTCCCTATACCAGTCATACTGCCAGCATTCAAAGTTCCAACCATTACTATCACAGTCCCAGCCTTTACCTGCTTTCGGGCATGCCTTCCCCATCTTCTCCTCCTTCAGCCAACAGTAGCCCAATTTCTGCCAGCATCCTGTTGGCCAACAGTACTGGTGGCAGTCGTTGTTAACCCGGGCCTTGACCGATCTGGTATGTATATGTGTACTGTTGTCTGTATGTATGATTTGGCAAAATTTTACACCAGATACCCTTCCTGACGCAACCCTCCCCATTTATCTGGGCTTGGGACTGGCACAAAGAAATGCAGTGGCTTGTGCATCCCCAGTGGCTGGGTTTGTGTTTCATATTTATTCTAAAGAAGTTCTATTATGGTGTATGAAAAGACTAACTAAATTTGATGTGTCTTTGGCTGACTTTCTGATGCTTTTGGTTTGCCTGATAAAGCAGATGAGTAATGCAAGGAAATGGCAGAACTAGTGCAGGTTATGAACAAGGACCCAACGAATCGAGTGCAAATAGTGTTCAAACTCACAGAGGGTTTCCCAGAGGGTGTGCATCAGGCTTCAGCTCTGTGTCCAATGCTTTTCATACTGGTGATGGAATACATTATATTAACAAACAGGTAAGAATGAACAGATCAACAAAGTTGCTGTATGCAGGCAATGTGGCATTACAGGCAAACTCTGAGCAAGAACTTCAGCAAAAGATAGGGGAATGGAATGCAAAACTGGAAGCATATGAGATGAAACTGAGTACAGATATGACAGCTGTCATCACATCAAATGAGGGAAATTAGAAGAAGCTGAGAATTGAGATAGAAGGAAAAATAATGGAACAGGTTAACAACTTCAAGTGTCTGGGAGGGTTGGTTGAAGAGAAAGGAAGCCTGAATAAGGAGGTCAAAGCTAGAATCAGAGGGTCTGCAGCCAACATAGGACAGAGTGTCAAGGGTAGTGCATGATAGGTAGGTACTAGGCTATTGGCCATAGGGCTTATATAAGCCTAGCCAAATGGTACCCTGGCTTTTGCCACCCAAGAAAATTATTTTCCTGTGCCCCTGTCGAGCAGAGCCACAGAGGTGATCCCCGGGGTGAATTTCCTATTTCCCATCCAGTCATCAAGATTTTTCTTGAAGACTGCTTATGAGGAGCTTTGTTTGATATAGATGGGTAGCTTGTTCCAGAGTATGGGAAGTCTCTGGGACAGGAATCTATCCCTCCAGCATGTTCTGTTTATTGTGGTGACACGGTTTAGGTCCCTAGAGCATGTAGCTCAGAGGGATTCGGATTTCTTTAGGTGTAGCATGTCCAACAGCTCTGGGTTAGACATAGCTTTGTATGTTAGGCAGAGAGATCACTTCCAAGTAGGCGATATGCAACGGAGTAAAGATGGAGTTTTTTGAGATGGTTTGTGTAGGGCATCTGTTTGAGAAGGTAATCCTCTTTGTGAGGTATTTCTGTGGCCTTTCCAGTTGTTGTAGATGTCTTGTGAGGTACATAACAAAAGGGGAGTTTTACTCTATAATGGGTCTAATGAGTGATTAGTAGAGGGGAACAATGACCTCTTTTTTCCTAGATGAGAAACCTTTTGTGATGAGAAGGATTTCCTGACTACTGTGGTGATGTGATTATCAAAGGAGAGACTACTGTCCACCTGTGTCCCAAGGTCTCTTATCACACTTTCAGCGTTAAGTAGACTACCACCTATGTGGTAGCTCATGGGTACAGAGTTTTTACCTAAGGGGAAGACAATGCACTTTTTGGCATTGAGCTTGAGGCCATGACTTTGACACCAGGCATCTGTCTCAGTGAGGCCCTTTTGTAGGATGTCCATATCGTTAGGAGTTTCAGTTATGGCTCCTAGTTTACAGTCATCTGCGAACTTCATTAGCCAAAGAGCTTCTGTGTTAGCCTGTACATCAGAAAAGTAGATACCAAACAGGAGGGGACCCAGGACTGAACCCTGTGGTACTCCACTTGTCACTGGTCTGACGTCGGATTTTGGAGTCTGCTACTTTCACAGTGTGGGTTCTGTCAGTGAGCCAGTTGGCAGCCCATCTTGTGACATAGGGATTTATACCTAGTTTAGTGAGTATATCTATAATTCCAGGGTGGGGGATGGTGTCAAAAGCCTTGGTGAAATCTAGATAGGCTGTGTGAACCACCTTATCCTCGTCTACGGCTTCGGTGACTGCTTCAAAGAACTCTATCAGGTTTAGGAGGCATGATCTGCCTTTTACAAACCTGAACTGGGTGGGGTCCAGAGTGTAGAGATTACCAATGTCTTTGTTTATAGGTTCTATGATGATACGTTCCATGGCCTTGCAGACCAGGCTCATTAGGCTAATGGGGCAGTAGTTCCCAGGGTCTGTGGTGGCTCCCCCTTTGTGGAGTGGGATGACCATTGCTGTGCACCATTCAGTGGGCACAAAGCCTGAGGTGAGGCTATGATTGAACATGGTGCTTAGGTGGGGTGCCAGTTCATTCTGTAGTTCATGTAGAATGCAGCCTGGGATGTTGTCAGGTCCCATGGATGGTGTGTTCTTGGCTTTGGAGAGTGTGTTTTTTACTTGTGCAGCCATGATTACAGGAACTTTGCATTCTTCTGGTATAGAGATGGGCCCTTTAGGGGGTGAGAAGGGGATAAAGTTAGCACTGAACCTATCTGCCAGGATGTTGGCAATATCAGTTGATTCGGTATATTTAGTGCCATTGTGCTGTAACTCAGAGCAGATCTGAGTGTTGCCATTGAGATTCTTGACGTAGCTATAGAATGCTGAGGTTGACCATGGAGTTCCTCCAATCATGGGATTTTACTCTTTTTTGCAACAGTTTCTTTTTTCTGTTGTAAAGTTTGTTTATGGCAGGGGGCCACCAGATTGGCTTCCTTTTTTTGGAGGATAGCATCTTGGTTTTGTTAGGGATAGCACGATCCATGCACTTGTGTAAGTGCTTATAAAGTGCATTTCTGTAAGATTCAGCAGTCGTACCTCTATTGTCTGTCAGCATGGGTATTGTGAAGTTTGCCACTTTTGTCTTAAGAAGCGGGAAGTTGGCTTTGGATAAATTTTTTACGGTGGTTTTCCTAATGGGGGTGGGGCGGGATGTGGATGTGTAGGATGATTAGCTTGTGGTCAGATCTGCCCAATGAGGAATTGACCTCTGGTGTGGAACACTGGTCACCCATGTTGGTAATGACCAGGTCTAGGATATTGAGGATATGATGATGATAAGGCAAGGAAAGCCTGGAAGCAAAATCCATCTAGCAAACACAATCTAAGTATCTATGAAAAACAGAGAACCACTTCTTTGGAATTGTCTTCCTCCCCATGTAAAACAAAATGTTTCTCTTACACTATTTAAATGTAATACGGTTGAGTGAGTGGGTAACTTCAAAATCATTCCTGGTCTAGCACCTTCTCTCTTATATTTAGGGCCAACATGTAAATGTCCTACTCATCCTTGTGTTATTTGTACTTAAAATATAAGGACTAAACACTTCATGGGAATGTTTAGTAGGCTTTTAAAGATCCTCACAAATCAATAGCCAAGTGAATGCCTATGAACCTATGAAATACAAACTGTCTTCTCAGCTAAGCCCAAACATTTATGGAAGGAAATAAAATGCTAGCTGTGCTCTCATTTTCTTTTTTTTTGGGGGGGGGGGTCTTTAAATTTTGACATGGTATCACTTAGACATTTGTCTTAGAATACTTCCTAAATGTTATGGGGTTAGATGGGGGTCACAGAACTGATTTTTATTATGAAGTAGATAGCTCTGTGGTCTGACCTTAGCAGAGAGGACAATGCACTAGGAGAGTTATAGTGTTTTCCCATTTTTGTGAGTATTAGGTCAAGTATGTTTGCATTCCTAGTGAATGTATGAACAATCTGATCCAAGGTGTTTATATTTACAAAGTCCAGGAATCTCTGGGATAGTATGTTTGGGGTTGTGTGCATATCCCAGTTTATAGTGGGGTAGTTGAAGTCACCCATGAGTATGGTATTGGGTTGGATGGTGAGTGCCTACAGTAAATCCAAGTATGAGTTACAGGTATCCTGGGTCATGGAGGGTGACTTCCCCACATATCTGTTAAAGTAGCTTAATCTCTACTATTGAAGCTAGATTCTTCAGGTGGCAAATTCACTGAGTTATATCCTACATTTTTTTAGGATACCAGTTCAAAAAATTGCTAAGCCCCTTACTCACATATTAACTTGTATCTCATATCGGGAGTAAACATTTTACCATTGTATCTCTTCCAAAGGTCTCCACTCTCATGGATCTCATGACCAATCTTGATATTAGTAGCTTATACACTAACATTCAACATAGTGATGGGGTAGAAGCATTACAATATTGTTTGAGGTATACTCCCCGATCTAGTTATATTATTGACATTGTGTTATTTTGTTTTAATAATGACCTTTTTCATTAAAAACAAGGTACAGCAATGGGGGCATAGCCTTTTTATATCCCCTTAATTAAAATGCTAATTAATTAAATACATTCAATTCATTTTAATAATGACAACTATTACCCAAACCTTAAAGGTGCCTCATAGATATATCAAAAAACATAATTCAAATACTACATACAAATTTATTTTTTCATAAAACAGATATAAATTTCCTATTTGCATATTCTTAACAACTTCTAAACACACTGACCTTACTACATATTTATATTTGAATTAAATATTGTATGAATTTTATTATATTATAACATTTGATGTCCTATGCTAAGAAATGCCTTCCATCATTGACATTTCATTTCATCCCCATTATTTAAATGACCGTATGTGTAACTGCATTTTCACTAAAATTATTTTACTTCATTTATAAAATGCCTGATACAAAATTATTATTCCACTATCCTCTATATGTGGACCCTACATATCCCAATTTATTTCTAGATTTAATCCTGTATGATGTAAAGTGCCCAAGTTTATAATAATTTTTATTTTTAACCTTACAAATTTGTGTTTGAATTCTTCACCTCCCAAGTCCACCCCCTCAACCACAAAAGGTTGCACAGTACACTAAAGAAAAAACTATAGAATAGAGAATAGGTTTCAGTTTAAGTTTGATGGTTTCCAGATAGGACAAGATGTTAATTTTCTGGACCTCTTTCTTAAGGGTTCTAGTGATGAATGGAAACTTAATACCTCTGTTGATAAAAAATGGAGGAAGTCAATGTATATCTACATGGATTAAGTTGCCATCCCAATCATCTCATCTCTGCGGTACCCTACAGAAAAATTTTAAGACTTAACAAACTGTGTAGTCAGGATGTAGATTTTTTAAGGAAGCCCATAAAACAGTGTATATGCTTGTTAGAAGGGGGTATAATAAGAAAGAAGTTTGGGATTCCCTTCAAAAGGTTATATTGAAAAGACAGAAAGTAAGTAAAAATTTGAAAGATAAAAATAATGGACAACAGATAGTTAATGGCGAGCATATGGAGGGTAAGCAAGATGGTATTGGGAATATTGTGCATTATAACAATAATTATAATAGGAACAGTAGAAATAATGCCCATGTGGATAAGAGAGACATTTATTTTGTGATGGTGTATGATATTCTTAATGAACAAACAGTTGGTCTTTTAAAATATTATTGGCCAACTTTATTAAAAGATAAAGATTTGGCTAATAGGATAAATGAATATCCTTGTGTTTCTTTTAAGAAGAGTAGAAGTATTGCTGATACAGTAGTACAATGGGAATTTGTTGTACCTACAATAAATATTCGTGAAGAAATTAGGATACATTGTGGTATGTTTAAATTTAGAAAATGTTCCATATGTAACCGGTTGGTGAATTATTTTCCTAAAATGAATAAGATTAAGTTTAAACCTTTCCAACAGTTTAATTGTTACACTGAATGGATTGCTGATGCTTTACAATGCTCCTGTGGTTTGTTTTATACTGGGGAAAACAGAGGGCTTTTAAAATTAGGTTTCAAGAGCACATTAACGATATTAAGATAGCTCGCCTAGAAAGCCCTCTGGGTTCACATTTTAAGGATAAGCACCAAAGTGATGCTGCTTTATTGAAGTGTTGTATTTTGGAACAGGTAGTGTTACATATGGATGACTTGGGGACTCTTAATGAGAAATTATTACATAAATAGGCTATGTACATTTTAAAATACAATAACCTGGCTCCAGAAGGGTTAAATAATGAATGCAACTGGAGGTGTTTCATTAATTAGGATGTTAATTGAGTGTTAATTATGTGTTATTTTTTTAATGTGCATAGCTATTTAATGATGTGGTTTTCTGATTTGAATTGTACTCCTTGAAGTCTTTTGCCTGAGGTGTTATACGTCATTGAACTAATTTATCCATTATTTCTGTAGCTGTGGTTTCTTTGTATTTTGTCATTTGGTGTGGTTCAGTATGACTTCTCTCACATATCTGTTAATGTTGCTTAATCTCTATGACTGAAGCTAAATTCTTCAGGTGGCAAATTCAGTAAAGCTATATGTTGCAGTTCAAAAATTGCTAAGCTCCTTACTCACATATTTAACTAGTATCTCACATCAGGAGTAAAATCTTGACCTTCAAATATTTTACCATTGCATCTCTCCCAAAGCTTTCCTCTCTCATGGACCTCAAAGACCAATCTCCATTTTTGCTATCTCTTAAAAATATTTTAAAAGCTATACAAAAAGTTATTTAAATACACCAAAAGCTTTGGCCTACTTTGTGACAAGCAACATTTTTATAATACCTTCAGCATCATAAGTTTTATTATGTAAATGCATGGTACAGATACAGTGTATAGCAATACTAATGAAGGGGTTTCAAACTCTGGTTTTAGTGACTGAACAGAGCATTTGAGACTGTTAATCATAGCCTTCTACTCAATTAACTTAGCAAATTTAATTTAGAAGACAACACTACACAGTGGTTGGTGCTGTGGTAGTGTTGTCGCCTCAGAGTAAGATGTTGTACTGTTCGATTCTCAGCTAGAGCGTCTTCTGGGTGGAGACATGCATGAATGGGCGTACCTTCATTGAAGGTTGTGTGTCAGGGCTGGCAACTCGGCACGTAAAAATCTACTGCCAATCATTAGCGGACCGGAGTTCTGCTGTGGCAACCCCTAACCGGGAAAAGCCGAAAGACACAACAACAACAACTACAAAGTGGTTCCAAAATTATATGGAACACAGAACTTTTCAGGCTCACACCAAAAACTCCTTCTCAGAGAACAGAATCTTCTACACTGGTGTCCCCAAAGATTCGGTGTTAGGTCCCCTACTCTTTTCATCTTTTTGTTAAAAACCTCATCTTGAATCTTTCTTCTCTTAATATTTTTATGAATGCTGATGATATATTTCATATTGAATCAAGTAAACCATGTATTGATTTGCAGTTAAAGTGCAGCCAAACTTCTTTGAGCTGTGCAAATGGTATGATACTAATAGATTGCATATTACCCCCCCAAAAAAATATCTGTCTATATATATATATATATATATATATATATATATATACATATATATATCATGTTTCCTTACCTCAGCAATTAGCAAGCCTTCCTCTCCTACCACTTAGGCAAATGGGATAATATTATCCCTAATGTGACTGAGCAAAAATGGGTAGGTCTCACACTTGATACTTTTTAACCTTTAATGACAGTGTCACTAAAGTTCTGCCTCAATGAGTTATGCTACATGATTTTACATTTCCTCTTGTTTGCTGCCCATATAGCTATATGTGAGTAATAAATTGTTTCCCAGATTAGGATATTTAGGATATGTTCTATCATTATTACCTCTACACTCGTCCTGCAGTACTACTAGGCTTTATGTGACAAAAAAAAAATATATATATATATATATATATATATATATATATATATATACATGGTTCCCCTTTGTAATCGCAAAATACTGAAATTTCGAATTTCAGTATTTCGTGACCATAAAGGCGAAACCTTCAAATACCGAACCTTCACAATGCCAAAACTACAAATCCCGAACACACAGCATACGCCACACCACACATAAACCAAAACATCCACACTACAAAACAAATAAAGTCACAAAAACAAAACACCACACATCCACATATCTACCCTACACATAAGCAGGGTGGCATGCCCCCCATGCACCCCCCCCCCACTTATATACACTAACTCCGGGATCGCACAAACAGTAAAAAGTACACTCACACCCAGACATTCCACAGTCCCTTGCGAGCACACACACACACACACACACACACACACACACACACACACACACACACACATCATGCACATACACATCACACATAAACAAAAACCAACACATCCAACAATTACACACTCGTACGTTCACCTTTCTACCCTAACCAACACACACAACTTACAAACAATCTCACATACACTCACACTCCCACCCAAAACCCTTACAAATCACTCACTTACCTGAGATTCCATGTAAATCCATATACTACGCCGAACAACATCCAAACCAAACATCGCATGTCATGTAAGGTAAAGCCATGACCACGAATTTTAAATATTCGAATTTGCGAGTATGCACTTTCGACAATTTAAAAATAACCCTTTATGAAATTCAAAATTTCAGTATTCCGTGATTATAAAGGGGAACTATATATATATATATATATATATATATATATATATATATATATATATATATATATATAAATATATAGATTCACTTTAGATTCAGAATTTTAAATTCAGTATTTTGAGCCCATAAGGTGGAATCCTGACAAGAGAGAAACCCCAGAAGCCCGAAATTCCAAACCTCGAATGGGGTTTATGGATTCAGGTAAGTGTGTATGTGTTAAGGGTTTTGAGTAGGGGCTGTGGTGTGTGTTAGTGTGTTTTGTTACTGTGATGTGTGTGTGCAAGGAGAATGTAGCTTGTGTGGTGGTGTTTTGTGTGTGTTTGTATGTAGTGCGACCTCGGAGTTACTATATATAAGTGGGGAGGGCGGGGCGCAGCCCCCCACATGGGGGATGCAGTGGGGGGCTTGCCCCCTCTGCTTTCATGCAGTAGAGAGCTTGCGTTTGTCTATGGGGAAGATGGTGTGTGTGTGTGTGTGTGTGTGTGTGTGTGTGTGTGTGTGTGTGTGTGTGTGTGTGTGTGTGTGTGCGCGCGTGTTTGTTTGTGTGTAGTAGAAGGGTGAAATTCCAAAATGTCCGGTGTGCGAGATTTTGAATTTTGTGGTTCTGAGTTTTCGCTGTTTTATGGTTTTGGCTTCATAGCCTCGATATACTGAATTTTGATATTTCAGTATTTTGAGGATGTAATGTGAATCCTATATATATATATATATATATATATATATATATATATATATATATATATATATATATTATTTTTCCCATTAATTAATTTATTTAACATTTGTTTTACTAGGATAATCCGACTGGACAGCTACTGTCCATTTTCAGCGGAGTCCTGGGGAGAAAAGCTCCAAGAGGTTACAATGTGAATACATGGTTGTTAAAGAATAACAATTAGTAGGATGTGGTAATTAAAGAGTAATAATTAGTAGGATGTGGTAATTAAAGAATAACAATTAGTAGGATGTGGTAATTAAAGAGTAATAATTAGTAGGATGTGGTAATTAAAGAATAACAATTAGTAGGATGTGGTAATTAAAGAGTAATAATTAGGATGTGGTAATTAAAGAATAACAATTAGTAGGATGTGGTAATTAATGAGTAATAATTAGTAGGATGTGATAATTAAAGAATAACAATTAGTAGAATGCTGACAGTTTTAGAAGACAAGACAGTTAAATGCAATAAAAGTAGTTGGATAGCAAGTGGTAGACTGATAACATATAAAAGGGAACAACAGTTAAATGCAATCAAACTTATAGTGCAGTTATGTGATCATGCATCTTATTGTACAAGTACAATACATGTACATATGTTTCTCAGAGTAAGTACATATTTACAATATTTACAAAATATACAATGCACATAGGTGGACCAAGATGACAGTGAAAAGTATGCATCAGAGGCCTCAGGGGATTACCTGCCTACAGTCGTGTGAGGATTTGGGGGGAGGTCATTACAGTTGCAAAGGGAGTTGGCGTAAAGGTGTGATTTGAGGAGGTCTTTAAATGTAGATGTGCGAATTTGTAACCTGAGGTCAGGAGGGAGGGTATTCCATGCTTTTGCAAGCTCGTGGGAGAATAAAGCTTCTCCAGAGCTGTTCTTGCATGGATTAACTTTAATCAGGGCTTTGTTACTAGATTGTAGTTCCCTGTTGTAGTTGTAGAAATTTAAAATGCCAGTTAGGTTCGGGGTTTTCTCAGGATGGTATCAAGTTTGATGAGCTATGTTGAGTTGGTGGTAGCTTAGTAAGTTTGGAAATTCTAACCAGTGTAGTTTATGTAGGGACTGGCAGTGGTGTGAATGTGATTTAGCATTGGCTGTGAACCTAGCTATCTTGTTGTAGCATGTGGAGAGTTTGTTCAGGTTGTTTTTATTAATGTTAGTTAGAACTGGGGGGCATAAAGTAATGTTGATAAGAGATGAGTTCTGGCTATGGCAGTTCTAGACTTGGAGGTTAGGAACTGTTTGCTGCGATAGAGACATCCTAGCTTTTTGTGGACTTTAGAGATAGTTTGGGGTATGTGTTTACTGTATTTCAGTTGTTGATAAATTGTGATGCCTAATAGTTTGGCCTCTTTTACTGGGGTAATTGCGGTGTTATTAGCTGAGAGAATGGAAAAGGTGGGGTCATTGGGCTTAGTTTTTTTAGTATCAGTTGGTAATTGTTTAGCTAGTTCTCTGTCTTGGTGAAGGATTCTTGGGCTTTACTTTGTAGAAGATGGATGTTGGGTGTAGAGCAGGTTAGGGTCATATTGTCAGCATATTGGGCAATATCAGCTTTTGTGGTTGCTAAGTGGAAATTGTTTATAAATATGTTAAAGAGAAGGGGGCCTAGGATTGAGCCGTGGGGTACACCACATGTTTCATGGAGTGGGGGATAGAGAGTTGACCCATTTGACAGACTGTGAGCAGTTGCTTAGGTAACTGTTAAACAAGTGCAGGGTGGGATTATCAAGGCTGAGTGTGGAGAGGCAGGTTAAGAGTTTATTGTGAGAAACTGTGTCAAATGCCTTGGATATGTCTAGGAAGGTGACTGTGACAAGTTTCTCTTGGTTCCTGTATGTGTTTATGGTGTTGGAGAAGTTAATTAGAGCAGTGGTGGTGCTATGAGATGGTCTAAATCTGTGTTGGGTTTTAGATAGTAGGTTGTTGGATAGTAGGTATGTGAGGAGTTTGTGATAGATACACCTTTCTAGAATCTTTGATAGGAGTGATAGGATCGCAATGGGACAGTAGTTGGAAAGGTTAGAAGAGGGGCCGCCCTTGTGGAGGGGAATGATATATGAGGTTTTCCACAAGGATGGAATGTTGTGTTCAGTAATAGATCTATTAATTAGTAGGGAGATGGGGTAGGCAATGGCCTTAGATGCAGTTTGGAGATATCCGGTTGGTAGTTTGTCGGCAGCGAGAGTGGTTGGTTTGAGTTTCGCTAAGAGTTTTTTAATGATTGATGTTGGTACTGGTTTGAGTTAGAAGGGGGTAGAGTTAGTTTGGCATTTTGGGGGTTGTGGGTGTTATATTATTTATGAGTTTCAGTGTGGAATAGGTAAAATAGTTGTTGAAGTTGGAGGCTACATCAAGGTCTGTGCCTTTGATGTTTGGTGGTGGTGTAGTGGCTTTTCTGGGCTGGAGTATGTTGTTCACTGCAGCCCAGAATTTCTCTGGATTGTTACTGTGTTTCCTTTGTAAGGAAATATAGTGATTTTGTTTGATCATTTTGACCTGTTTTTTTGCTTTATTTCTAAGTTAAGAAAAGGTTTGCCAAGTTTCAGATGTTTTGTATTGTCACCAGATTTTCCAAGCTTTATCCCTATCTTTTAGTAAGGTCTTTGTGGTTCTCTCTAGCCAGGGGGCAGGGTTACTGTGTACCCTGATTGTTTTGAGTGGGGCTAATTGGTATAGAATGTCTAGGAATGTGGAGTTAAAGTATTCTTTTTTTTTTCAATAATAAATCTTTATTCTTTTCCAATTGTTAATACAATACTACAACATATATACATTATATACATGAATGCTTCCAACAGTTGCATAAGATCATTATACATTGAGATAAAATTCTGAAAAGAGTATTAAAAGATCTAGTATCAATATACAGGCTTATCAATACTAACTTCCATATTAAGTATGTACTTCCAGGGGAGAACTGGATTAGAACATTAAGCTAACACAATGTTAAAGATTTGCTCCCATATTTTTGTATTATTTATATTTTTCTTATGATCTTTAATTAGTAATTTATGTGCTAAAATATGTTTTATCGCTACACTTTTAAAGCTTTCCCATGAAGTCTGAGATGGATTCAGCCAATTTGTAGCTATATAAAGCTTCATTAACAAGAAAATATTTATGAGTATGATCATTTGGGATCTGTCCAAGTTATTCGGAGGAATATGAAGAATCATAAACTCCCAAGAAAGTGTGGAGTGTTGATAACCCATTTTTTGTAATTGAATTTTTAAAGAATTCCAAAGTTTGAATATACATTTACAGCTCCAGAACATGTGTAAAAGGTCAGCCGTTTGATCGATACAATATGGACATTTAGGTGAATTTTTAGAGTTGAATTTATGCAGACTGAGACGATTGTAATACGCGTTGTTAAATATCATTAGCTGAGTAAATAATAACTTTTGAAGAGATACTGATTTTAAGGTTAAGTTAATTGCTTTCAATATTTTATTATCATCAATCGGTAATATTTTATCCTTCCAGTATTTTGATAAGAGTATTTGGTTTTTATATTTCACGTCTTTTACCAGATTATATGAAGCCGTTATATATTTGGAGTCCTGCATAAGAGTTAAAGTATTCTAATGCTTTATCCAGGGGGAGGGTTTTGATGGGAGCTCAGTTACAGGATTTTAGGGTTTCCGAGAATTGATCTGAGCGGAAGTTTTTCAGGAATGGGTTTGTAGCAGGGATGATGGGTTGGTACATTTCAGTTAGTGCTAAAGGAGAAAAGTTGGATTGTGGTCACTGAGAGAGTTGGGTAGTGTTCCACACTGGTGGGCAGTGTTGGACTGGTTAGTGAGGATCCAGTCCAAGGTGGTTTGTGCTGGTTTAGAAGTAGTTTGGCAAATAAGAGTTTCAGCATTTTTGAATTTTTTTCTTTTTGTAGGAGGTGGACTTTTAAGTTGGATTTGTAAAGAAGGGCAATACCTCCACCTCTTCTGTGTGCTCATCTCCTCTTAGTATGTTATAGCCAGGTGGGGTTATAGAGCTGTCTTTAATATGGGGCTTAAGCCATGTTTCTGTAATGATCATTATATCTGGGTTGTATATAGAGATAGCTGAATGCAGCTGTTCTGTTTTGTTCATGATACTATGAATGTTGAGGTTCAGTATAAGTAGGTCAGTAGGTTTGTGCTTAAGTGGGAGGTTGGGGTTGGATGGGTCATTGGAGATAATTGTTGGGCCAGGGTTGGGGTGGATGTCCCCTCCTAGTAGTAACTGAGCTGCTATGTTGGTAAAAGTTAGGAAGTGGAGTCTGAGGTTAGGGTGTTTTTTGTATTGTGAAGTGTAATGAATTAGACAAGAGAGTTGAAAGAGGAAGTTATGATGGGTGATTGGGTGTGTGTTTATATGTTTGGAGGGGTTACATATAGCATGGGGTAAGGTGGGGATTTGAAGTAATGCAGACTGATGAGTGGGGGATGATAAGAGTTACTGATCAAGATTAAGTAGAGGCAGATAGCTAAGGAGAGCAGAAGTATGGGGTGGGATAGTGATGGGTGCTGGGATTTGGGTCATAGTGTCAGTGAGGTCTATGTGTTGCAGGGGAGGGGATGGGGAGCAGGGTGTATGCAGTATTGGCTTAGAGAAGTAGCAGGATGTGCTTAGAATATGGGTGGGTTGAGATGAGGGAGATCGTAGCCTAGTGGTGTATGGGTGTGGCTATAGTTGAAGGGTTGTGTGTTTGTGATTGGTTGGTGGGTGTATCAGGTGAGTTAGGTGATGTGGGGAAAGATAACTCTACGAGTAGTGGGGGCAGGTAGGAAATGGGGCAGGGTAGAGGAGTGGAGTGAGCCTGAGTGTTAGGAAAGGCAAACACAGGTGTGGGAGATGGCAGTATGAAATAAAACAATCAGTTACTCAGGTAAGTTTGGCTCTGTGAGGAGGACATGAGTGTATCACTTATATCTAACAAGAAACTGGTAGTGGTGTCGGAGGGGTAGGAAGCACAACTGAAATACAGCTAACTTAGGCTACAGGGAAAAAACATACCAAAGACACATAAATGAGTGTGGTATAGTAGCCTAGGAGGTGAATTTGAGATAGGCCTATGAGCAGAGAGGGGGTCTAGAGAAGAGAAAGGGAAGGGGGAATGCTGTGAGCTACCTAGCTTGGTGCGCATGCCACTGGACTTGAAAACACAGGTGACAATGCAGTACATGACAACAGTAAAAAGGCAACAGATACATACTATATAGCTTATTAAAAACAACAGCTATCTCCTTGTTATAGAGTCCTTAGAGGGGGAATTGGTATGTGCATGCCATTAAGAAGATGCCCGATGCACCAGTGCTTGATGAGTTAGCTTAAAGAAAAGGAAAGAGAGGGATGGATTTAGAGCGGCAATAGCTACTACAATAGCGACAATATGCAGTATATACAGACTTCAGCCATAGCAAAATGTACAAAAGCAACTTAATGAAGTCAATCAGGCAATGACTTAGTAAAATGTAGTAGAGAGCATGCACGTATCTTGTCCTGTACGGATAGTTCAGCTCAGGTAAATATGTCTTGTTGGGCCCATTAAATATACATTCAAAAATGCAGTAGGGAGCAGCAGTAAACTGTATGTCTACAGGTATAGACCATTACATAACATTGTTTGTAATTCCTTACACTGTGCTATCAATCAGGGTAAATGCATTCACGGTAGCAAGCAATAATACACAGTTTAAGTGGCTTAATCTTTCAGTACAGTCAGTTAAATCATTCTACACCTCACTAGTCGCTACTGTTGGTCAATGAGTGTACAGGTAAAAATGTACAGATATGCAGGAAACTAGTAAGCAATATTACACAGTTTAAGTCAGTCAGATCATTCTAAATCTCTCTAAGATGCAAAGCTGCACAATGTCCGACCTCCCTTGTCTTGTACCACAAAAAACAGAGTTGCATGGGGGAAGATTAAAGGAATAAGAATCAGCAGAACTACACACTACACATTCAGTGTTGCAGTTACACATCCATTAATTACACATTTGTTATACTACACTTTCAGCTTCAGGTTGAGGATTAAAACAGTCACTAATGTAATTTCTATCCAAGTTAAAATATTTCATTAACAGAAGCACATTTATCAACTTAACTGCTTGCGTCGTACTATACTAGATAAACTTGCTCTAAAAAATAGTTTGTTCTCTAGATGGATGTGCATGTGCCAGCAAGCAACTAGAATGGAAAATGGGTGGGAGAAGGAAAGTTTGGCTAACATGAATGCAAGACTCTCAAGATGTTTTTATTATTATTTTTTTATTATTTATTTTTTGGGAGGGGGATACCACTGGTAGGGCTCCAGTTCACCCTAGGTGGGTCATGGTCCTGAAAGTCATGCGGTATCTATGATATACTACTGCTAACACTGTTGTTAATGAATAATTTTACCTTTCCACATTTGTGGAAATATCAAGATTGGATAATGATCCAAATATAACATTTCAGTCATGATTAATTTATTTGTTAAATAAAACATAGCACCATCTTCTTGAATGAAAAAAAAGGTCACCATGTTCTTGTTGACCTATGCTGTCGGTGGTTACATCACTTCTATCATTTTTTCACATAAACTACTGCACCTATTCTGAAGTTCAAAGTCTTGTGGGTATATCCTCATTAATGCATTAACCAACATTCTGGTTTCCTCAGGGCAGAAATTACTGCCAACAAGGTATGCAGATAAGTACTGACATGTTTCAAAAGGCACCCAATCTTTGGATGAAGTGATGCTGCAGGACTCGATCCTGCCACCCTTTACAGTTACATTCAGCTGTATTTCATCTGGAGTTCTCTCATTTTCTACATCAAAACAGCAGATAATACTAAAAACAGGGTTTCTACCATAGACCCACTCCCAGCTCTTGAGCTCGGCCGCTTTGTTGCTCACTCCGGGTAGTGCACTTTTGTCGATGGGGTCAATCAACTAAAATCCGGGAATGTATGTTGTGTGGCCTGGTGAATTCTACTGCAATTGCACCCATGAGTTGTTTGGGGTTCAAGGTGTCGTCCACTTTGCACAGATTCTATACTGAAGCAAGCACATTGGCTGTGGCATTGGACTGGATGTCACAGCCAAACGGACTCTTCAGGAAAGCTGAAAACAGGCCTTGGTCAGCATTAATCCAAAACATCCAAAGCTCAAAGCAGGTTTTAGATATATATATATATATATATATATATATATATATATATATATATATATATATATGTAGATTCATACTGCTGGCAAACTCATGTATACCTCATTGTGATCTACAATAAGGGTTCATTTAGCTTACAATACTAAAGAGGGCCACCCTCCTTCTAAGTACACTGCTATTCAAAATAATAAAGCTTGGATACTGCCCCTCCAAGTGCAGGTGAAATGACCTTTAAGAAAACAAAGTTACTCACTTGCAAGCAGTCAAGATGAAAACCGTACCCTTGCCTGGCCTTGCTTTATAGAAAAAGTAGTCCAGTTGGTTAGAGACACTTATTTAATGAATTTAAAAATCAGCAAACCCTGGAGAACTTTAAAACTTTATTGGAAGACCACCTATTCAAATAAGCCACATGCACATGTTTTTATGACAATCATGTAAGAGAACTGCTCTTACCTATTTTTGACCTCATAAGTGTATAACAAAAATGACACACTTTCATTTTACTTTTATCACTGGACTGAGTAAACGTGTTTATTTCTTGCATATAGTTTTCATTATTTATTTATATTTTGCTTACTTACTTTCTAACTTTGAATGTCATGTATATTCAGATTGTAAATGAGAAGGTTCAACAGACCAACACATTTACACAGTAAACAAATAAAAAGGAAAAAAGAAAGAAAGGAAGAAAGAAATGAAAGAAGAAAAAGAAAGAAGAAAGAAAGAAAGAGAAAAGAAAGAAAGAAGGAAAAGAAAGAATAAAAAGAAAGAAAGAAAGAGGAGAAAGAAAAAGAAAGAATAAAGAAAGAAGAAAAAATAAAAAGAAAGAAAGAAAGAAAGAAAGAAAGAAAGAAAGAAAGAAAGAGGTATTGAATAGTGGGTCATCAGTGGCCAACAGGCCTGCCTGGTGCTCTGGAG